>NC_043746.1:21160613-21253113 GCF_902148845.1 Salarias fasciatus | reverse complement strand
ATGACTTCCTGGTATAACAGCCATGAATTTAACGAACGTCAAGCTCTGCACAAGACCTCATGACAAGCTGCTAATTAAAGTCAGGGGTCTGGAAGGACAGTGGAACTTCAGCTTTACCCACAGATGATGTAAAAGGTTGAGTCTGTATAAATAAAGGAGTTTCTTTTCAACTGCAACCACACAATCTCTGCTTTCACGGCTCTGTAAATGGCAAACAAGGATGAAGTTTAGGAAGATGCTATAATTACCTTTATCATGTTGATTGCTATTCTAAAAACAGCATTGACTTTACTGGTCCCTTGAAGGCTGTTTCTGTCTCGACTCAAAGGCTGTTGTGATTTTGATCTGCGAGTTTGCTGATTGCAGTGTGTGTGTTTTAACACCGACTCGTCTGGTTTCAGGTGGTGGGCCTGCACATGCAGGGCCTGGGCTGCGATGAGATGCTGCAGGGGTTTGCCGTCGCCATCAAAATGGGCGCCACCAAAGCAGACTTTGACAGGACGGTTGCCATTCACCCCACCTCATCCGAGGAGTTCGTCACCATGCGTTAACACCAACACACCGACCCATGCCCAGACAAGCATACCAGGACAGAGTCAGTCCTGCTTAGTACTCCCACATCTGCTTGATGACTTGCTTTATTAAAACTACCTACAAACTTCCATTTCTTCCATTTAAGTGACATTTTTTGTGCGCAGTGTTTCACTTTTTTCTAATTCCTACCTTAATGGACCAAGACCAGGTTATGGCCTTCCCAAACTGTACTGTGGGTCTTGATTATCGATTGAATACTATGAGCTCCTTTTTCAATGATTGTGAAATGGAAGTGATGGATCTGCAGGAGTTGTTATCATCAGATTGCTTTAGAAGTCAAATGATTTCTCTCCTAGTGTTTGTGTTTGATTTGTTAGTCATTTGTCACATAAATATTAACGAACACTGCTGCTTTTTAAGGAACCTATTAACTACCAATGCAAGCTCATGACATATACATACTGTACTGTTCAAAAGATTCAATAAACCTGCAGCTTATTTCTTAACTGCTGTGATTTGTCATCATTTGCTGACTAGGCTGAACGGTATGTGGTAATACTGTTACACTGCCCCTCCTTGGATGTGTTTACAATGCACGTGGGCCGGGCTAATAATGACTCATTCAGTTACATTTATAAAAGAAGGATAATGAGATGGACAGGTGTATTCACGCTGAAACCAAAGTGAGACTGGGCTAATCCAAAATGTAGCCTCAAGAGCTACAGACAGCTGTGTTCTTATGCCACTGGAATGCTTGGTTTTCCTTTTAGATGTTACCACAGAATGATGCATTTGTGGGATGGATAGTTTCACTGAATATGTGTTCCACTTATTTCAAAAGGTGCAACACATATCAAATGTTTAAAAACATTTGCCAGTCTGTTATATTTTATTTATGCATGAGACACTTGAGTTGGTACATTTGGGTTGTCCTCAGAATTTAAACCATCTTCCATGCAGTGAGTGTAGGCTGAGGGTAGGAACCTGAAAACTCATATTCATAAGCTCACTTCTATCATGTCTATTTTATTATAAAGGTTAAAAAAATTGTAGAAACAGGCACGAACAACAATACTGAAAGAGAGTATCGTTTATCATAAAAATAACTTATACCCTGCGAACTTATAATGACCTTGTTGGCACAGCGGCCCCTCAAGTATCGCGATGTTTTGCCTGAACAGCGGCGTTTTCGCTTCTCTCGTGAGATTACGTCAGACGTCACGGGGGGCGTCACTGTGTTTGTGCCGCTTTACGTCCATAGTTACGGTCAGTTGGCCATAGATTCTCAAAATGGACACAGATCATGCCGAACAAACCTCACCGTGAAAAGGTAGGGTTGGACGTTTAACAGCCTTTAAATCTACTTATTAGTGGCTTAATTTGGGCCAGCTGAAAGTGCTCTACGGCAGGTTGCGGAGGCTGCTAGCTAACAGCGCTAACTAGCTTGATAAGCTAAGTGCGGCTCTGTATCCGCCGGTGTCGGCGGAGCTCCAGCTCAGACAACCGGCAGAAGATTTTAATGGACTAACCGAGTGACAGTTGTTTAATTCGGCCGGCTGACATATGTGTTAAGCGTTGTGACTGTAGCCGTGCTAACACTGTTGCGTGACGGTGTCGCCAGAGCCTGAGAGGTGATGTCTTGGCGTTAATCTGCCTCAAGTGGGTTAAGTTTGTCGACCGGGGCTGTGTGTGACTCTGTCCAGCCAGTTCCTGCGCCTCAGTCCCGAGTCCTGCCACTGCGAGGATGTTCCCCAGCCTGGCCCACCGACCGTGGCACGTCTTCTGCAGGGTCTCCCTGCAGCACAGGCCGCCCCTGTCTCAGCGATCCCCGAGGTTCTCCCAGAGCTACGGTGAGCAGCCAGATCTCCGTGATCCTATTCTAGCTGATTGATTGATTGGCCGAGACATCGATTGTTTTGAGTTGATCGATGCTAAAGCTAAGCTCTGAAGCTATGCTCATGCCAGAAGTATGTGTAGTTTGTTATAATACTGCAGTTAAAAGTGACATCCAGATCATGATTGCTGTCAGTAATCTTTCCAAAGCTTAAAATCTTACTTCTCTACAAGTAAATCTCAGAATATGAAACATCCAGAACCCTGATTTCCTCAGAAGGAAGTTTACTAATCGTTCCCAGAGTCAGAAGAAGCCATGTGAAGCCGCTTTGCTGACACACTCTCTCTTTTTAAACCATGCCTATTTGCTCATTGAATACTAGATTTAACTAAAGTTAATACCTGTATGACTTTCTTGATTGCCTTGTTTCATTGTCTTTTATTACCTTGTAAAGCACTGTGAACCCTGTGTCTGAATGGTGTCATAGAAATACATTTCCCTTGCCTTTCTTTACTATTTTCCAATGTACAAGCCCATGATGACATGCTTTGTGTGCAAGTATTTGCTTAACACACTTAACAGATTATACATTCAAAATTATATCCATTTTTACTTTCTTCACTCCTCTTATAGTTAAGGAGTGTTTTATTGTACTGTGTTGATCAGGACAAAACACAACACACTTCATTGTCATCTGAGGAGAAGTTATTTTTGTTTACACCAGGCATTAACTCATTTAGATGTGTTCTGTCATGTAAAAAAAAACAACATGAAAATTATACTGTTTTCTAACATGTATAATCTATTAATTTGGAAAGTACCAACAGATTACTGATGATTATTTATGAGCTACTCTCATTCATTTCTTTTCATCAGTAATGTTGGTTTTGCATGAATAAAGCAATTTTCCTGCCACTTTTTGCAGGGTTTCAAAGCGGGGGGATTCACTGCCTGCGGTTCAGCTTGCCTGACTGTCGTCTCACATCTCTGGGACTGACCAAGGTCCAGTATTACTCCACGTCCGGCAGCAGTAAAGATGAACCCCCTAAATCGCCGCCGGGTGACGCTCCCTCGGCAGAAAAGGTTCTGTCTGGTGCTGCTAAAGTGTCCCCCGCATCTATGGGTGAGTCATGTTTGCACCTTCAATCTTTGATGTGTTTTTTGTTATTAGTTCGTTAATGTAATATGAAGGAGTAGTGTTGTTACCGTGATGGGGTGATTATTGTTAGTACAGGCATGGTGTGCTGAAATATTTGCAGCTTCCTGCTTTAGTTTTTTTAATTCCTGTCTGTGTAAACAGAAATGTTTATTTTGAGATGTTTCTGGGAGTCAGGAAGTGAAAATGTATCTCTCTGTATCAGCTTTGAAAATCTCAATTCTTTCTTAGGCATAACGCCTCAGGGCCTGACAAAAGCGGAGACAATTCAAGTTAAAGGTAAAGCGCTACCCACATCTGTCCATTGTGTTTTTCTTCGTGCTTGTTATGTTGTTATTTGTGGCTTGAACAACATTGAGATTTTATTTCCACTCCGGTGTCACACAGTTCGGGCTGTCCTGAAGAAAAGGGAATATGGAGCTAAATACACTCAGAATAACTTCATCACTGCTGTCAGAGCCATGAATGAGTTCTGTCTTAAACCAAGGTACTTCCTTTTCCCCATTCGATCTCTTTAATGAAAAATGTATTTCACACAGTAATGCTAAACTACACATAGCCGCCACCGTGCTAACCGACATGCTCTCAGGCCAAACATTCCGTTGAGTTAATGAGAAACCATGCTGTTGTGGTTTACTAATACAAAACTCCAGGCCATTATTAAGTTTATTCTAAAACTTGGCTCTCTGTTCTCAGTGATTTGGAGCAACTACGAAAGATCCGAAGGCGCAGCCCGCACGACGACACCGAGGCTTTCACGGTGTTCCTGCGGTCAGACGTGGAGGCCAAGTCAGTCTTCAACCTCTCACATCTCCAAACTGTCTCCTGACAAATATAAAGCACCATTTCTACTGATCCAGTTCTCTCTCTGTGTGGCGTTCAGGGCACTGGATGTGTGGGGAAGCCATGAAGCTCTCGCTAGAGAGAGAAACCTCAGGAAGGAAGTGGAGCGAGAGTACCAAGAAAGTAGGTTTTTTTTTTTTTCATTGTTGTGTGAAAGCTGCGGCTCGCTGGCTTGCTTTGTGCTTTGTGTTTTCTGCTGCTGTGAGGGTTATTTACTGCCAATTGTACAAAACTCTTTATCACTGATATACAGCAAGACAAAACTGTGAATTATGTTGCTTTTTCGTAACTGAAGGAAAAAAAACACCTTCTTGAATCGTTTTGTTCACTAAAGTCAGCTTAACAGAAAGACATGGCTCAGTTCAGAATATTGTCTAATAACTAAAGTCATTCGCTCATTTCCAAAGAGATACATTATGATCGTTCATCACCTCTGACCTCTCTGCTCTGGACTGAAATTAATGCCTTTTGTACTCGAGAGGAGCTTCTCTCAGTTCAAACTGAACACAAGAATAGAGAGGAAATATGAGTCAAATTCCTTTTTGGCATGGATGTCGAACGCATCCATGTACCAGTGGAAAATAGAATGTTTGGGATGGAGTTGAAGAGGAAAGTCACATTGTGGATGTTCAGCAGAGAAATCTCCAGCCAATTGTGAGATGCTGGCACCTCCGTGTCGACGTGAGGAAAGTTTTCAGCACCTCGTTGGATCTGTGTGACCAAGAATAAAGAGTTCCGATGGCAAAAGCGAGCCCAAGGTGTACCAAATGTCATGACGTGAAATCGTGGGACGGATTTTAAAGGACGATAACGTCACTATCCGAAATGTCTTGAAGTCCTGTGATCACATTCATTCCACAGCTTTGATTCTTTTGTTGTCGTTTCATCACAAACTAAATCGTCTTTTTTTTTTCTGATCTTCAGATATCTTTCGAAATCAGCAGTTATTGAAAGAATATAAAGATTTCTGGGGAAACACAAAGGTGAGCTCTCAGATTTGGTGGTTGTTTTTGATATAAAAGTGATGTCGACCCTCTGCTGTCAGTGTGCCAAGCTGCCCTGATAACACGCTGTGGTGTTTGTGTGACCTTTGTCCTCGCCGCAGAGGTCACCGTATTTATATGACAATGTTATTATGTGTCCACATTCTTTCTGCCCGCCCTCTTTGCTGTACAGTGCTTATCTGGTATGCCGTGGTATATTCTATACTGCGCTGGCCTGTTTTTCTAGAATATCCCCTCTTATGTCCCGTGAGGAAAATCTGAAAGATCAATACTGAAATAAACAGCAAGAATAATATAAATATTTTAGTTTATTCAAAATGGAAATTGTAATACATGTGATATACTTCTTTCTTTCCATCTTTCTTGTAGCCGCGATCAGGAAAGCGGGCGACATTTCTTCAGGGACCGGGGAAGGTGGTCATGGTCGCCATTTGCATGTAAGTTGTGGGATTCCTGCCGCTCTCCTCGGTTTTCTGACTTTGACGTCTCCCTGCACTCGGTGACTTTATTGAGCCGCAGCGGGACAGTCTGGATTACACGGAGCCGTGTTCTCAGCAGGGTTACTACGCAAAGCAGGCTGGATCAGTATCAAAGCAAACAAGGACGAGTTCCAGCAAAACAAAACAGATACCGGAAGGATTAGACCTGATTTCCACAAAGAAGAACCGATGTGAAGCAAAAGGTTTTAACGGCATGCAAACTTTGATTCACGTGCTGCTGCTCTTGATTGGATTATATTGATTGTGTTAAAGAGCATGTGCGGTCACATGAGGTTTAGAGTCGACAGAAAGGCTCATGAGACCCGGTAAGTGAAGGACTCAGGATTCACCAGCACAGAGAGGAAAAGAGGAAGACCGTTCTTCTCATTACTGTTTTATAAACAACAGGAATGATTTTCAGTTTAGCTTTTATATTTTATCTAATGGATATATTAATTTTAAATACTATGAATGGTAGAGGTAATATTTTTGAGTAATCCAGCCCAGTTTTGACTTTATATATATATAATGTATTTCAAGTGAGTTAATAATTTCTCACATCTTGTTATAAAACTCAATGCATACAGCTCCAGCATGTAACAGAATTGTAGTTCACAAACCGATACACCTGCTCCACTTTTTTTTTTACTTTTTTTTTACAAAAAATCTTTTGAGTCATCAGAATAGCTTTTATTTTGGTTCCTTTTCTGTTCATAAACATTTGAAAGCTTTTCTGTCACTCAAGACAACAAACACATTTGGGCTGGGACAATATAATTCTTTCCCGATATAATTTTTTTCCAAATTTTTTGAGTTTTTGATTCGATGTTGATTCTTCATTTCTCCTTTTTTTATGGTTATTTTTTTTCTGTTTAACACCAGTTAAAAAGTATAATGATGTTGTCTATAGACTATATCAGCAACCATATTTTCCCTAAAAAATGCACATCACATCTGAGTCTAATTTTTTTTTTTTTTTTTTATCTTTGAATGTTACTTTCGAAAGCTTTCACTGTGTATAAAAGAAGCTAAAATAAAAGCATAAGAAATGTAGTTAAACCCAGCCATTTCATTGTTCTCTTCCTAAAATACAGCACATACTAGTAAATATTTTAAGTTGTCTGCCATTCTCAGATATAATATGCTATACACCACTAGATGGAGAATCAAAAACCTTTCGCCCTCTGCTGGACAAACACAAGAACCTTTTTTTTTTTTTTTTTCTTTCTTTCTTTCCAACCAGAATTCCAAACGTTAAACAAGAATGAAGTCTTAAGTTTTCAGTTTGGTCAAAAAAAAAAAAAATAAAAATAAAACAAAAATCAATTTTTCAACAAAATAATCCCAATACTTATGTGACTCGATTTTTTTTTTTCATTTCCCCCCCCACCCCTTCAAACCCATGAAACAGTTGCTTTCTATTTAATTTGTCCTGTATTCCACATGCATTAAAATGGATACAGTTTAATAAATCTGTTGATTTCATTCATGATGTTTCCGATTAATGGTTTCTAGCCTTAGTTTCTCCTCATCAACCCTCCTTTGTGAAGAGATGCTCTGTCCACATCAGAAGGTCTTCTCTTGATTCCATGCTCAGCTCTTTACTGTTTTTTTTTTTTTGTTTTTTAATTATTCCTGGCAGCAGTTAAACTCATGTTTGTCTTTATTTCCAGCAATGGGTTGAACTTCTTCTTCAAGCTCCTGGCTTGGGTCTACACTGGATCAGCCAGCATGTTCTCAGAAGCCATCCACTCTCTGGCCGACACCTGCAACCAGGCGCTGCTGGCTCTGGGAATCAGTCAGTCTGTCCGCAACCCGGACGCCGGTCACCCGTGAGTACCCGAATGGATGCACCGCCATCGGAGCGATTCAAGACGAGGGATACTGCTCAGAGGTTTAGACAGCCCGGGCAGTACTATCATTGTAGTCATTGAAATGTTCCAATTAGGATTATGTTTGTCAGCGCCGACAGCAGGCGGGGTCATAGGTTCGCTGGAGCCGATCCCAGCTGACTCTAGGTAAAGGTAGCACACACCCTGCAGAGGCCACCAGTCCATCACACAGAGAGACAGATAAGCACACAGTCACGTTTATAAACCGTTCAGACACTAATTAACCCCCACTTAACTTCAAATGCATATTTTATGGCTTTGGGCAGACGTCCATTTTTCTTCCCACTGCTTATTCAGATCAGGGTGTTGACTCCTGGTGTGAGAAGTGCAGTCCGGCTTATAATTCACCATTTTTTCAAAAGAATAAATTTTACGCAAAGGTTTAACTTAAACATATTGCTTGCATGACTTTAAAGGTAAAATATGTCAGCTTAAGGTTACAAACTGGAAAAAAATAGAATTAACCAAAAAACATACAACAAACATACAATCATGTAATTACAGTTGGCTTGTCTGAATTTAAGGTGACATTCAGTCTGTGAAACGCAAAACTAATGCATCGCATTATTTCTGAACCATGTAATGAACAAGAAAAAAATGATCACAAACATATAAAAAAAAAAAGGCTATTTTTTCCAAATAGTGTGATATAACTTGTGTGTTTCACTTATCAAAGAGATTTTTATACAATTACAAGTTTTAAGAACCATGAGTTGTTTACTTTTAACTGAATATATATTTCGATGAGCCCTCGTCCATCCATCCTTGGTACCGTTTCATCCTGTGCACAGTTGCGGGATGCTCAAGCTAATCCAAGCTAACGGAGGGCGAGGACAGGATGCACCAGTGGGACAGGGACAGATCTCAAGTTCAAACAGCAAAGCACACACACTCAAGTTCACCTCACATGCATGTTTTTGGAATGTTGGAAGAAACCCAGAGTATTCTGAGGAAACTCTACACACATGCGGGGAGAATACACACACACACACACACACACACACACACACACACACACACACACACACACACACACACACACACACACACACACACACACACACACACACACACACACACACACACACACACACACACACACACACACACACACACACACACACACTCCAGAAAGGAATGACTGGTATTTGAACCTATGACATTTTTGCTGTCTGGTGTTTTTACCTCAGGACTGCTCCACCGTGTGGCCTCGCTGGCAACTGCAGCTGGTGGTGCACAGTTCAAAATATTGCAACCAAACTCAGCATCTGCAGGAAACTCAGTGACTTTAATTGAGATCATTAATTCGGAGCCGTCTGCGTTTTCCAGGTATGGCTTCTCCAACATGCGCTACATCGCCTCTCTCATCAGCGGCGTGGGCATTTTCATGATGGGAGCAGGCCTCTCCTGGTACCACGGCATCATGGGATTGCTGCATCCAGAGCCCATTGAGTCTTTGTTATGGGTGAGCGGTCTGCACACATTTCTGTCTGTGTGTCTGAACACTTCCAACCAGTGTTTGACGTCCCTCTGTTGTAGGCTTACTGTATTCTGGCGGGCTCTCTGGTGTCAGAAGGAGGTGAGTTAGTGGATGTTTGGTGACGTTTACATTGTGCTGCCTGTTGTTTTTCCTCACCCACTTCCTGTTTTCCCCCCCTCAGCCACTTTACTAGTTGCCGTCAATGAGATAAGGAGGAGCGCCCACCAGCATGGACTCTCTTTCTATGAATATGGTATGTTGAGCTCTGATCTGGCACTTGCTGTGTTCATCAGAGACGGTAAACAATTTTTTACTTTTATTCTCTACATTTGAACACGCTTAATCCTGCCTCTTTTTTTAATATATGAAGAGTGATATAGTTATGTAGTTTAAAAATGTCAGGACTTCCTGTTTCTGTTTAAAAAAAAAAATACAATTGTTTCTTTTTATATGAATACTAGCCAGGTCTGACTGAAAATGATCCGATTCATTGGTACTGATAAAGCTGTTGTATCGATGCTGACCAACGGTTTTACAAACAGTTATAGTGTATATTTGCACTTATCTTGCCTCAGATGAGCATTTTGTATCAGTGGAGATTTGTGCTATTGGAGAATCTGCACCTTTTTAGAAGTGTGTGTAGTGACCTCTGCTGTCCTGAAGATGTCGGGAGGGTTTTCTCGTTGGTGTAAACAGAATCTTTATTTTTAAAAATGAGGCCAACACAGGACTTGTTGTGATCAGCGGAGTGAAGAGGAAAAGTCTTTGATTCTCTGCTGCTTCTCCAGGCCTCGTCATCAGAACCAATCTTAAATCATGTATTGTTCTGATTGTTTACACCAGCCGTGTCTGGATCTGAGACGTAGATGTTGCTCTGTTCCTGCAGTGATGCAGAGCCGAGACCCCAGCACCAATGTGGTGCTGCTGGAGGACGCCGCGGCCGTGCTGGGAGTCGTCCTGGCTGCCGGCTGCATGGGCCTCACCTCACTCACAGGTAAAGACGGGAACTTGGACTCAGTCCTGCTTCAATGTGTTTTTTTTTTTTTTGTAACACGACTGCGCCCGTCTTCGTGGTGGCAGGTAACCCCCTGTATGACAGCCTGGGCTCGCTGGGCGTGGGCACGCTGCTGGGCACCGTCTCCGCCTTCCTCATCTACACCAACACGGAGGCCCTGCTGGGACGCTCCATACAGGCCGAGCGCGTTCAGAAGCTCACCGAGTTTCTGGAGAACGACCCCGCCGTCAGGTCAGCCAGCGTCACAAACCCACACGCCAAATGTTCTCGCACAGTCAACTCCAAACACGAAGCACGGTCCTGTTACTGGAGCTGGACTCACTCGAAGGGACAATAATAAAGCTCAGAGTCATCCAGCCGGGACTTTACAGGCCCGTAAAAGTTGATGAACAGCAGCCAGGCTGTAAATAGAGCAGCAGGTATTTACTGGAGGTGTCCTGCTGCTGTCTGTGCTCAGAGCAGAGGCAGTCATATCAGCGTGCAGGTGTGAGGGACGAACTCTTCACCAACAGTCAGTCTCATGTAGACCAGACAGGAATCCTCCATCACGTCCAGCACTGGTGCTTCTCTTTAACCTCCTGCTGAATTTCTGTGTGTTTTTGGATGAACAGAGCAATCCACGATGTGAAGGCCACCGACATGGGGCTGAGCAAAGTGCGCTTTAAGGCCGAGGTGGACTTCGATGGCCGGGTGGTGACGCGGTCTTATCTGGAAAAACAAGACATTGACCAAATCCTCAATGTGAGTTTCGGTTCTTTTAATTCAGTATTTTTTTTGTCTTCATGTTTATAATTCATGGAATTTTAAACCTTTCCTTCCTCTCAATTACTAAGATTAAGGAATCGGAATGTATTGCTCACGACTACTTATCCAGTGAACTTAAATTTCTTAACCAAGTGTCCAGTATTGGGTATTGATCTGCGCCATTTTGTATATCGTCCTAACGATCACAGAGATCACCGTGTGTTCATGTTTAGGATTACAGAGGTACCGTTTGTCTCCGATGTTTGTCTCCCAGCTGTAAATGTGACTGAAGAAAAACGTGTGTGTGTGTGTTTGTGTTTGTCTCTGCAGGACATCCAGCAGGTGAAGACCCCCGAGGAGCTGGAGAGCTTCATGCTGAAACACGGAGAGAACATCATCGACACGCTCGGCGCCGAGGTGGACCGCCTGGAGAAGGAACTCAAGGTACTGGAGTTCAGATAGTAGTGTTGGAGCGGTTTGTCTTCTGCCTGAAACTGCTCCATTTACCGTTCAGTCATGATATTATGACAAATAACACATTGTGTAAGAACACACAACACATTCTCTTTCCTTTTATTTCATCTTTTCATTGGCGTATTTAACCTTTTTACTTTAACTGTCAACCTTATGAGTGTTTCGCATTCTAGCTACCTTCTGAACCAGATTTCTGTGATCATTCTTCTGTAGCAACGCAACCCAGAGGTTCGCCATGTGGACCTGGAGATTCTATAATCCCTCTGGGGTCTGCAAGGAGGAAACGTCCTGCTGGTTCCACAGGAACCACAGAAGAAGAAAAGATGAAAGGAGTGGCCAGCCTGCCTCGTGAAATGCCTCCCCTTCTGACATCCTCCAAAAAAAAAAAAAAACAAACAAAACAGCACATAAACACAAACACAGCCCGCACAAGTCGTCAAGTCTTACCGCAGAAGGTGAACTTCAGTGAAACGACGGTGTTGATTTCACCCGGCCAGAGATTCAAGCCGGAGCCTCTCTGGGAGCAGAAAGAAACAAGGAATGCTCTGCTGCGACTGTTTAGTCTGTCGGTGGTTGACTGGATGTCACATTCCTCCATAAATGTGTCAGTTTCACAGATATCGTCTCAAATCGGACCGGGATCATCAACACGCCTGGACTTTACGTTGTTTGAACCACAGTGATGGTTTTTCCTTCATTAGTGCAGAGGAAACCAAGACCTACGTATTCACATCCGATTTATTTAATGGTTAGACTATATTAGATTTTTTTTTTATATATATATATATACATAGAGAGAGAAACTTGAATAACATGATGCTGCAGAATCTTTCATCAAGACGGATGTTTTGATGTCAAAGCAGAAATGATTTCAAACTAAACAGGTGAGACTCATCGGACGTCAGTGACAGAGTTGAAGAGTGGAGTGTATTTAATGAACGTCAGCTTATGCAAAATTAGAAAACAAGACGTTAAAACTCAAATTTGTTTTTTTTTTTTTTTTTTTTTTTTTTTTTTTTTGTGGTATTATGAAATTGAACAGTTGTTTCTGAACTGTTTGCCGGACGTCATATTTCACTGCAGAGACGGAACCTGCCAGGCGGCGGCCGCGGCTTCTCTTCTTTCACTCCTCCCGTCTCTCACTGCCAGGTAGAAGCTATGTGCCCTGATGTTCTCCAAATCTGAGGCTGAGAAACCTCGTCCGGTGAGGTTTTTAGGTGATCAGCAGACCACTGATTGTATTGATCCAAAGAGGAGGTACTGGATGGACGGATTGAAGTGTCTTCGGCCCTTCCCCACACTTTGTAAATAAGTGGTTTATTTTGATGATGAAGCAGCTCAACTCTTCCTCAGTGTTTAGGAGCTCAGTCAACCTGTCAGAACAACCTCCTATAGTATTGTATGTGTGTGTGTGTGTGTGTATGCACGCAACAACGCAATCCGTTTCTGCTGAATACTCTGTAGAATCCATACAGTGGTGTAGCATCTGTTCTCATGGCACAGCTGCCTGTCAGTCATCTTACCGTGCTTCAGGAGGCGACCACAGCCAGATCATCTGAGTGGGGAAGCTGGATTTATATATATTTTTGTTTTTGAAGGTGTTAATAGTGACCCCCCCCTCCCCCTTTTTTTTTTTTTTTTTTTTTTTGGGTTATAACATTGTTGCCACTGCTGAAGGACTTGGAATAAATTTGAAATAATTTATTAAATTATATTGCTTTCCTTTGCTGTCTTTGAGTTATTTTGGGAGTGTATTTGTGTCAAAGATCCGTCGGCGGTTATCGTGTGTTGTTTATTGCTTATTGTTAAGTTGGAAAGCTGAAAAATGGGAAACATGTTTCCAAGCATGAGGCATTATAAGTTGACAGCATCATTCCTTTCTGTTGAGTTATATTGACATGCACTTCCTTGGTGTATGAACTTGTGAGAATATCTTTGAGAGGCTGTGGAGAGAGAGAGGAGGGAAAAAAAAAAACAAGACACCCGAAAACCATGGTGGATTTTGGAGAAAACGCTCCTCTAAAGGACTGTGAGGGGATAAAAAGGTACGTTTTCAATCCTCCTGTTTCCTGTTTACAGCTCGGATGGTTGACTGGAATGTAAAGCCAAGTCCATTAGATGGTGCAGTTGTGGGGATGTGATGGGTGGGGGGGTGGGGGGGGGGGGGGCAGTAGCCTGAGCGCTGACGTCAATAAAAACAGTCATTTCCAACCAGTCTGCGCATTGACCGACCATTCAAAACATTACGCACAGCGCCGCGGCCGGACCACGCTCGACTACTCGACTGAAATAATTCTCCACCGAAGCCCGGGGAGCGGAGACAATACGGACAATCTCCATCTGCAGGTTTTTTTTTCCTCCCCCCTCCTCCCCCTCCTCCTCCTCCTCTTCCTCCTCCACTACTCCACGCCGCTGAATGTTGTCTTCACATGTCGGGTGCTGATCGGTGTCATGTCTCGTCATCCCCATCAACCCAAGTCCGTGTGCGCCGCTGCCCATCCTGTTCCCGCTATTCCATCTCTCCCCCCCAACACACACACACGCACACACACTCCACCGCCACGTCCGTTTCCTCACAGACGGAAGACAGGCTTGCTTGTGCACGTTGATTAAAAGAAAAAGGGGCAAGAGAAAACGCAACCACATCCTCGTGCTGATTTGACTCATTTTAACGGAAACATGCGTCGAGACGATCCACACACACATCAGAGATCATGCCGTTTTCTGCACATTTAATCTCACTTGTTTGCAGATGCATTAAAAAAATGCGCCTTTTTTGTGACATTCTCGATGCGTCCTGTTTTTTTTTGTGTTTTTTTTTTGTTTTTTTAAATTCCCCCTCCCTGTCAGATTTTTCGTGTCCAGCAGCCCTCGGATGGGGGCGCAGTAAACCTGCACAGTTGGGGTCTTGGATTCTCATGAAGCCTCCCCTCCATCACCACCACGAGCCTGTGGTTACAAAACCCCGACCCCCATCACTCCTCCGAGCGGGAATTGAATTAGAGAAAAGACATTTTGTGCAGGAACATAATCACCCCTCATTGTCCGTGCAGAAATGTGAGCCTCGTCAATGCACGAGGACTGTTGTATGTATGTGTTTGTGTGTGGATGTATTGCGCGCGCGCGCTCCTGTTTGATTTCTCCTCTAATCGATGTGCTTGATGTTTCAGTCTCAGGTGCGGGATCGTCCTGACCACCGCCATCACCCTGCTCTACGCTTTTAGCCTCTTTACAGTGCTGCCTTGTCTGATCATGTTCAAGCAGCATTGTACAGGGCTATGACAGCATAGAGAGCTGTGCTGCTCCGGCGGTGCGCCTCCCTGACCCCCCCCTGGACACCGGCCACATCATGACTTCATGCGGCCAAAAGGCGCACCGACGCGCCGGGGACTGCGTCCGATCCAGCTGCGAACGGTGACTGCTCTTTTAATTGTCATGTTGAACATAAAATAGTTATATATATAAATAAATAAAAGCGGGAGGGGGGGTGGGGGCATGCACTGTTGTCTTCTCGAGGTCAGAGAAAACTGGAACATGTTGGGGTTCCTCTCTGGTTGAATAATTGAATGCCAGCCGGAGTGTATCTCTGCAGCCAATGCATAATTGAACCAATTAGTAACATTTCACCATGTTGCTGCTGCTGCTGCAGGAACAGCAGCCTTTGTTTGTCATGCAGGCTTCAATCATCTCACTGGAGGCATAGGAGTAACCCAGATGGACAGAGCGTTTCCACTTCACGTGCATGTTCTCCTTTGAATGCATTCACACAATAAATCATCTTTTTTTTTTTTTAATGATAGATCACTGTAACAAATCCAGTGGAATGGCTCAGATTCTTTAAAAAGAGCCATTTCAATCAGGTGATTGGTCCAGAGACATGTCCAGTATTTCACATTATTGAATTATATTTTTGTGGGATAAGTGCCAGATATTCAATAACAGTGACAAAACTGGTTTAAATTTTTGTTGTAATAGTTGATGTTTTCCTCTGATTTGAGGTGGACATATGGTTTGTCCTGTGTCCCTAAAAAAAAAAACAGTTTTCACCATGAAAAAAAATCTAATTTTTTTTAACCTTCCCAAAACATCTGGTGTGATAAACAACTGTCCAAGTACTTCAAATATTGTAGAATTTTTCCTTTCTCAGTTATCAATTATATATTTATGTGTGAAACGCAATGGTGACACATCAGAGACCTGCTGTGCAAAGAGACATAAGTGTATAAAGTTTTAATAAAGCATTTGTTTGGTTCTCTTGATTTGTTTGCATTCATGTGTGCATCCTTTGAATGTTTTAACATGCAGAAATGTGCAGGAGTTTCAGATGTTGAAAGTAGATGATTGGTTGAAGTGGGGAGCTTATTGATGTACATTCATTATCATTTCTAATCATTAAACAATTTACTTGATTCTGTAATGTTTGATTTTGTTTTTTCCAAAAGAGAAATTAACACCTGTGACACTTGAATTCTAATAAAATATTGCTGTGATTTTTACACTGACCTTTTACCCCCCACACGCTGAATGAAGTTCAGTCACATCTAAAACTTTTCTGCAATACCTGTTGGCTAATTTCTCCTGCTTGCTTTTATAAGTATTTTCTGCCAGGCTGTGAACAAAGTTCAAATTTCCCTCCTCCTGCAAACTGAGCCCTTTACTTTCCCTCTCTCTGTCTTGAGTATCTGTTATCCTTAACTCTGTCTGATATGGGATTAGTAACGGGAGCATTGTTAATGAAGGAGCCTCCTCACTAATTCACTAACAAGCTTAGGTTTACTGCAGGGAAAACTAGTTCAGACCTGCAGATTTGTTTATTTTCCCGGGCAAAGGTTGAAAAACCTCCCGTTTCTTATGGCGCATAAAGAATGAAGTCTTGACTTAAACAGAAATTCACAAATCCACGTTTTATTACAAATATCCCCTTTTCTGTACTAACAATGGCCGTGGAATAAGATCCGCGCTGCCCGCTGCCTTCCGCAGCGTGTTTTGTTGCAGTCCTGGTCAGGTTCCTGTGTCGGGTCCCGGAGAAGGAAGTTTGTTCAGGCACGTTACTTCCTCACTGGCTGCAGCTCGCGCAGGGCTGCAGGCCGTTCTCGTTGCAGGAAGTGCACTTGAGGGCTTTGAAGGAATCCGTGAAGCAGTTGCGAAACACAGACATCTTGCTGCCATGGCACATTGGGCACGGGATGAAGGCGAAGCCTCCGCAGGTCTGGCACGTCTGGGGATGCTGCACCCTCTGAAAAACGGACGTCGAGCAGGAAACACTCTTAGTACGGTGAAATGTAGTCTAAGTTTAAGAATAAACTAAAGTATTGGGACAAAAAAAACACAAGAACAGTGAGCAGAAAACAAATCAGACCATCATCACCATTCAAACCACCATGCAAACTAAGAAACACGGTTTTGAATGGCGGGATGCAGCCAGAGTGCCCAGAGGAACCTCCTGTATGCATTAAACATGCAAATTCTGCACATGCATGGGCTTTCCCTAAGTATACATGCACAGAAGATGCAAATTCTTCCACCGTGAAAGTCCCAGCACTTGGAATAAAAGCTGGAGTTTTTTTTCTTGCTGTGAGGTTCTTAAGTTTGAACTTTCTTTTTTGAATTTCAGGGCAAACACTATGTACGAGTGGTGAAATGTCAACAAGCTGTTAGCAGAATGACTCCAAAGCCCTCATTAGTGGCAGTGACATCTATAAATAAATTCCACATGAATTATTTTGCCAAAATTAAGACATGTTGTCCTCACAGGCCTGAAGGTAATGTAGTGCAGTGACTGGCAGAGAGTGGGAATATTTCTGCTTCATCCAGGTTTTGGAGCCTCTGTGTATGAAGGTTTTTTTCCCCCCCGGGTCTATCGACTTTACTCTCACACTTTGCGGTTATTTGGGTAACATCTGTGTGTGCATTTGTTTCCCATGTGATGGCCTGAGTCTAGATCCAGCTCTCTGAGACCCTAAACGGTGCAGAGCGTGAATGAACAGATGAAAATATGGACAATTTTTGGAAGAAATACTGCATGTTAACAAATTGTTCCAATGACTCCCAATTAAGATAAAACACAAGGTCAACACACACATCTCCACCTATTTTCAGACCTTGTTTTTTTTCATTTTTGTCTTTAGTTTCCTAATCTCTATACAAACATATGCCATGAATCAGTCTTACCCTACGCTTACTCATAACAACATTCACCTAAAACAACCAAAACCTTTGTTTTAAACAGCTTCCACTAACTACTTTTAGGTCTGTAACTATGCAATCATAAATATATACTTGACTCATGCCGGTGGCGAGCTGATTAGTGTATGCATGACCTTTTAGCACAGCACACTTTTTTTTAATAGCCTGCAGTGGCTTGCATGCATCACCTAAATGTCATCTTACTGCTTTGTATTCATATGTAAGGTTTTTGTTGGTGTTGGGGGGGGGGGCTGGACCACAGATTCCAGCCAGCGCCTGGGAAAAGGCCAGTACTGGTGTGAATGACGATCCCAGAGTGACTCAGTGTGAAGCAGGAATAGTTTCTGCAGACTTAGTTTGAGACACGAGCTTCACGTTGGCGTATTTGAAGGAATGTGTTTGCGGTACAATCGATAACTAGTCCTTCATTATTGATGGCCGCTTATCGATGTGCATGCATTTTTTACATAGCAGTTTGCTCATGTTTTAAAGATAACGTCACCGGGGGAGGCCACTGAACCGCTCCTGTTTGCATTGTGTGAATACAATCTGCTAATTTACTGTAGTTGTAATCACAGTGTGTTTTAATATTAGATGCGTGACAACACATAATATTTTCCAGTAAATCCAAGAGGAGAGCATCTGAATAATTCAATATGTGCATGGGTTGAATCAAGCAGCTGGCTCAACACAGGAAAATCCTCATTTTGACCAACATCAATTATTCATAATGTGATTTATGCAACAAACGCTGAGAAAACCAACCTCGATCTTTGTCAGAAGATCCTGCAGCTCCCCTGATTCATTCATGCCGAGTATTTTCTCAGCACCCTGTAAGAGAAGTTCAACGATGAACCAAGAGCGGATGACGAAGTCTTCGACCTCATGTTTTCAAGAACTGACCCCAAGGTAGTGTCCGTCGATGAACACGACCGGTAGTGAAGGAGGTTCCGCCACACGCCTGCACCGCTCCTCCAGCTCCTTTCCGTACTCGCTGTCCAGGGCGATGTTCTTCTCCACGAACTTCACCCGGTGGTTCTGGAAGATCTTCCTGACCAGCTCGCAGCGCTCAAAGGTCGTCCGCACCACTCGGAAACTAGTGGTGTAGATCACGATCCGACCGAACTCCAGGGACAGCTCCGTCTGTGGAGGGAGCGAGGAGGCATCATGATGGTATCTGAGGAAGTCATTGGCTTTTTTTTTTAAATTATAGATTAGAATTAAAGCCGCAAGCGGCATTGGTCGGGACCGAGCCTCCTTGCCGGCCCACGACTGAGACGTCCACCCACTGACATGGGAGTTGTTGGCATCTGTCATCCACTAACATGGAGTAGTTAGCATCTCCCAACCACGAACATTGAGTAGTTAGTATCTCCCATCCACTAACATGGAGTAGTTAGCGTCTGCCATCCACTTACATGGAGTTGTTAGCATCTCCCATCCACTAACATGTAGCTCTTTGCATCTGTCTTCCACTAACATGGAGTCGTTAGCATCTTCCATCCACTAACATGGAGTAGTGAGCATCTCCCATCCACTAACATGTAGGTGTTAGCATCTCCCATCCACTAACATGGAGCTGTTAGCATCTCCCATCCACTAACATGGAGTAGTTAGCATCTCCCATCCACTAACATGGAGTAGTTAGCATCTCCCATCCACTAACATGGAGCTGTTAGCATCTCCCATCCACTAACATGGAGTAGTTAGCATCTCCCATCCACTAACATGGAACTGTTAGCATCTCCCATCCACTAACATGGAGTAGTTAGCATCTCCCATCCACTAACATGGAGTACTTAGCATGTCCCATCCACTAACATGGAGTAGTTAGCATCTCCCATCCACTAACATGGAGTAGTTAGCATATCCCATCCACTAACATGGAGTAGTTAGCATCTCCCATCCACTAACATGGAGTAGCTAGCATCTCCCATCCAGTAACATGGAGTTCTTAGCATCTCCCATCCACTAACATGGAGCAGTTAGCATCTCCCATCCACTAACATGGAGCTCTTAGCATCTCCCATTCACTAATAGTGAGTTGTTAGCATCTCCCATCTACTAACATGGAATTGTTAGCATCTCCCATCCACTAACATGGAGCTCTTAGCATCTGTCTTCCACTAACATGGAGTAGTTAGCATCTCCAATCCACTAACATGGAGTAGTTAGCATGTCTCATCCACTAACATGGAGTAGTGAGCATCTCCCATCCACTAACATGGAGTTCTCAGCATTTCCCACCCACTAACATGGAGCTCTTAGCATCTGTCTTCCACTAACATGGAGTAGTTAGCATCTCCCATCCACTAACATGGAGCTGTTAGCTTCTCCCATCTGCTTTTGAGAGTGACTGAATGAAGGCACTGAGTGTCAGAGTTTGATTGACAGCTGCTGTCAGCTGTGTAACTGCACTGTATGCCCATATATGGTCATTTCAGTTAGAGTGGAGAGAGGCGAAAATAAAAGTTTCTGTTTGGGAAACAACTGGTCCTTGTTCCTTTGCTGTTTGGCATAACTGAACAAAAAATATCTCGTTTGATAGGAAAATTTGTTGTCTTTCACTTGGTGAGGCTTTCAGAGCAGTCACACTTTTAGTTTGGACCCCAGAGGCCTCAGCTTGTGAGAAGCGCAAGATTTTTCCCCATCCGGCTCCATTATAACTGAGAGGCAAAAAAATGCAGAGCGCACACCTTTTCTTACCTGTGAAAACATACATATAACATGGTATTTTCCCCACTTATGTTACATCATCTTGTTCGGGAGAACCTGCTGCAACTTTGCGTGTGCTCGGTTTGTTGATAGGAGTCACGGTTTAGCCGCAGTCGCCACTTGTTCGAGGTGCTGAAAAAAGGCGACCTTTTTCCTTTTTCCCCCATTATAATGGATGAGGGCCGGAGCAAGGCAGGATTTCAGACTTCCAAATTTGAACGCTAATAAAATCCACACCGTTAGACTTTTGACAAAGTTGTTCACAACTTTTGTAGAGAAAATTGTCCTCTTTCACGTCGCGTGACTCTTATGTTTGTACGACAAACGGTCTCGGAGGAGATAATTTTTACGTGAGGAGTGATTTTGAGCAAAATTTTACTTTGAAAGGGAAATAACCGACTTCCTGTTGGATTTAGGTCAGGGGTGTCAGCGCGTGAAATGTAGATCTCAATGAGACGAACGCGTCAACGTTGGTTTGATCTCTCTACGACATTCCTGCGGGCCGTAGCGACTGTTTTAGACGTTTTTTGGGATCTAGGTGGCGCTAGAGAGCAGATGTTGTTTTTTTTTCCATTTTATAAAATTTTTCGCCGGTCATGATGTGCGTGCCAAATTTGGTGAGTTTTCGTGCATGTTTAAGGGGTCAAATTCGCGTTTACTTGGGCGTAAGTATAATAATAGAGGAGGAGGAGAACGACAAACGAACGAATAACATAACAATAGAGACCTTGCCCTACGGGCAAGGTGGCCTGCGGCCACCTTGCCCTCCGGGGCTCGGTCCCTAATTAGACAGACTAAACAGAGGTAAAATAACTGCCTCTTACAAAGTCTCAGCGTTACATTTTGTATTCTAACAATCAATGTCTTTTTCTATGAGTCATCAGATTTTTTCAATAATAGTAATAATACTTGAAAAAAGTTTGCATTGGTATTTCTGTTTCCATGTTTCACTTAAACTGCTTTATTTAAACACAAGTCAACATCGGACATATGGACAACTATCGTTTTACAGCAGCTGTTTAAGAAGAGACTGGGTGTATAACAGTAGCCTGTGAGAACATTATGTTGTAAGGAATACATAGCAAGAAATGTATTACTTTTTAAAATGTTCAATATGTATTTTCCTGCTTTCATATATGTTCTTCATGCATCCCATGCACACTTTCTGAAATGGTGACTGGAGCAGAATTTTGAACTTAATTTGATGTTCAGGGATGTCATAATTACTTAAGATGATAAAGGTAATCAATCATAATTGACAAGCTTTTTGAAGCAAATATGTAAGTTTCAGTTGCTGTGAGACATCTTAATACACAGAAGACGTTTATTTTTTTTTATATTGGCATGTCAGTCTTTGGTTCAAAAACAAACCTGTTTGATTTGTGAATTTTTTTTCCCTGGTTTTTTAAAAGAAAAATCATCCTGTAATGTTGGATTTCCCCTCCGTTTGGGATCTGATCAGACCGTTTCACCTTGAGAAGTGTTAAAACTTCACCTTAAACAAAAGATTATCTCGCTTAATCGTGATGAGAAGCTTTATCTTGTCTCGTCTGCGCCTTCGCCTAATGCCACTCTGCAGCGAGCACTTTCTTAGATATGACCTTCTGTATCGCTGCTGCAGCGGCGCAAGGCAGATGGGAGTTACCTCAGAATAACAAACGCTCTTTGTGGAGATACTAGAAAGCGAAGTGCCGAGAATTCATTAACCTGATTAGTTTGTCCTGAAACACTTAACGAAATGCATCATTAATCTTTAATTGTTCT
The DNA here is from genome assembly GCF_902148845.1 of Salarias fasciatus. Classification (NCBI taxonomy): domain Eukaryota; kingdom Metazoa; phylum Chordata; class Actinopteri; order Blenniiformes; family Blenniidae; genus Salarias; species Salarias fasciatus. The sequence goes on along the minus strand of NC_043746.1, from coordinate 21,230,993 downwards.
GTGACCTTGTCCTCTATTGTGAGCTTTTATCCCAACCACACCGCTACGGTGCATGCAGCCCTCTTCCTGTAAGTAGACTTGACACTGATGGCAAACAAGCGTTGAAACCATCCAGGTAATGATGGGAAGTGAAGCAGCAGGTTGTTAGAAATCAAACATGGGAGCCGATAAGCAACATTAAAAGTCACAATATTGGACTTATCTGCTAATTATTGGTTTCCCGAGTTCATCATGACCACATTTATTTCACATATAAATTGCATTTTCTGTATCACTCATCACATGGGAAATGCAGTTTATTGAGGTGCAAGGAGTTCAATTCATTCTGTATTTTTATGTTTAAAATACACTTTTTTTTAGATGATTTGGCCAGGTTATAATGCTGCTCACTGTCTCCCTGTCTTTATCCCTATTCATAAATACAGTATGTCTGTTAAGTCTACTTCCGCAAGTCTAAAATAATAAATTCTGACTGAATATATACACTGTTTACAGCCACATGTTTTTTTTTTCTATATCCTTTTTGCATTTCTGAATCTATTCTGATGCATTTCTAAATATATCTCCAAATACGTGTACCCCCTGGTGGAGCATCCCACTAATCCATGACCTTGAATGTAACCAGGGTTTGAGTCCAGTGTACAAGGGACATTTTACAATGTAAACAAATAGACATTTAATTACTTTGGGAAGGCATGAATACCAGCTGATATAGTTTTCTGTATTTTTAACAGAGTTTTTATCAGTTTTGTTTTTAACTGGTGGTTCGGTCAGGTGTACTCACACTGCTGGCGGTGGAGATGTTTTCGAACAGGGTCTGCCCGGCGCTGACCTTGTGCTTGACCCCCCTCACGGTGCCGTTCTTGCTCCGGATGTTGACCCTCTTGGTGGTGAACATCCAGTCCTTGGTCCCCCCGGCGTACAGCAGCAGCTCGTCGGGCTCGCTCCCGCTGTCGTCCAGCTCGGAGCCCGGGTACCCGAGCAGGTGCCCGCCGTGCGCGTCCCCGCTGGTGGAGGGCGTGCTGGCCCGGTCCGCGTCCGAGCTGCTGGTGCAGTCCGAGTCCAGGGAGTCCGCCGGACCCTCATCCTTGAACATCTCCTTGAGCACGCGGCCGCTGTTGCCCGAGGCCACGCGGAACCTCACGCGCTTGGGCGGCTTCTCCTGCGTCGTGCCCTCCATCGTCCTCGTGCCCTCGGCCGCGTTACATGGCGCGCAGCAGCCGGCTCGGAGCCGCTCATTCGGAGGTGAGGACGCGGCTCAGACGCGCGGCCGTGTTTCCCGTGGATTACTGCCACGATTAATCCAACAGGTCTAAAAATGACCGGCCGGGAGTCTGTAAGCCGCCCCGCAGCCGGACGCACGCGGTGAATTATACATGCAGCCCCGCCATGGCAACCCGGCAAACTAATCACTAGTAAAGCGATAGTTGTCGTTGAATTATTCATCACAGTTTTACACAGTTTTCACCAAAAGCTTTGACAGAAGACTTTTAGTGGCCTGACTTCATATGCTTTAATCAACAGAGTTGTCCTCTCTGGATAAGATGACACTGAGGAAACTTATGTAACACCTCCAAGATTCTTTATTAAAAATCTATGGGAATAAAGACGCTTCACCATCAGCATGCCATGCAAACATACAAAAATCTGTTCTTTTAAAGTGTAAGTCTGTAACTTCAACTGTAAAATCAGAAATGGATTTTGAAGCCCCTGCTCTCAGTTATGTTGGTTTCATCATAATTAAACCATTAAAACTATTGACAATTGTGTGAAACGCTACTCCATTGGGAGCAATTTGGGGTTCAGTATCTCCTCTAAACACATTCTGACATATGGACAGGTTGAGATGGGGGTATTCAACCTACAACACTGACTCTGCAATCTATAAAGTCTGCTAGCATTGTTGACAAATTTTATTTAAGGTATTTGGAGTTATTGATAGTTATTTTTTCAGCTGCAGCCAAAAAGAAAATGTGCAGGTCACATGTTGAGTTGTGATGCATATTTGATTTGAGCAAGTCTTGAACCATTGTTGGGCAGATTACCACCTCAAACTGCATGATGAGTCTCACAATACAATTCGAGATAAGATAAATGAAATTGGAACCTTCACTTCTTGAGGTCCTGAAACATCCCAATGCAGAATGAATTATTAACCTTTGATTTTGTGCAAACATTCAGTGTAATTGGAAATGTCAGCTTCGACTGCACACAAAAAATTTGGGTAGACGCTTGTATTGTGACAAATTTTGATGAATTTCTGCCTTCAAATCACATTTTTTGTTTGTACGCAGATCTGGTATTTAAAGGTCAAACAAAGGTGAACACATTTCAAAAGATGGAAAATGGCGACTAGTTCTGATCACTAAACAGTATGAGAGCGTTTAAAAGAGAACACTGATGATTAAAATCACCTAAAAGTTTTTAAGATTTTTAAAACTGTAATGTTTACTTTTTATGTAACTTAGATATTTTATGTTTTTTTGCAGAATTTTTGTTTCCATTTATAGAAAGCTGTACTTTTTATTTATTCTGTTGTAGGTTATATCTATTCCTTTTACAAAGTGAGAGCTGTCCAGTGTCTTGATTATTTCTGAAAACTGTAGTGAATTCAATCCATATCGATTCAGTACAAGTTAGGAACTTTATATTCACAATATTCACAGCTATCAGTGTTTTTTTTTTCTTTTAATAAAGGATACAATTAAGCCTTTATACACACTTTTGGCAGGTATTCATACTGTAATTGTTGAGGTTATGCTTTTATTCAGCATTTTTAACACACTTACAATATATTGTCCCCATGGATTTTTTTGTCATTTTGTATTGAGAGAAAGAATGAAGGGGTCAGAGAAAAGAGGGGCAGAAAGCGGCAGCGAAGTGAAACTGTAAAACTCCACTGTGGCATGATCATAAATCCACGACTCTCTGACTGCGTCACGCCTAAACGGGGAGTGCAGGTGTTCACCGGGCATCCTCAGCGAAGAGAGGGCCAGACTGTATAATGTGTCACGGCGGTACAATAGGGCCTGGAGTCCCCCGGAGACGTCCCGGACACTTTTTTCTGTGTCACAGGTGATGAAGCAGCTCCCCGGTGATGTGACACGTCAGCTGACGGCGGTGGCAGCTCCACTCTGTTTGAGTGCTACAGTCTGGCCCCTGAGGCAGGACACACACACACACACACACACACACACACACGTCACCTGTTCGTGCTGATCATTAGAGAAAAATCCATCAGGGCAGTGTCAAGCTAAGATTTAGTGACATCTTCAGGCTGCAGAGCTGAGATGAGTGTGACTGCGGTTGCTGGTCATATTGATCCAAAGTGACCCCGCATCTCTTGAAACCATCTCGCGCCCTGAGGACAGGCTGGCTGGTGTTAGAGTGTGCTCTGTGAGCACTTGTTGGACATGAACGCTGCTAATAAATCCTGACGTTGTGTTCAAGTTACCGGCTGATGAGTCAGTCTTATATTCTGAAATGTTTTGAAATGACAGCCGCCCATTATGGGCCACTGTGGAGCTTTTCTCACATCACACAAGCTTTGCCTCATCCCAAGTAGGATTGTTTTCTTGAATGTTGATTTTACTATTTGAAAATAATAAAAAAAAAAGTAATGACAATGATTTCTTGATGAAGATTCAAAGGATCTGCCCCCTAAATCTTTCCTGCTCTGCAGGCTCTGGAAAAAGTAGGTCAGTCCACCGTACAGTGCAGATTTGATTCTCCCACTCGTCTTATTGGCACCGTTTCTTTAGACGTTCAGATTTTTTGACTGCAGTCATTAATGTTAGTCGAGCACAGAGAACTCCAGCGTCTTAATGATCCCCAAACCAGTGATGAATGTTGCTCAAGGGTTGCGTGGTCGTTAAAGATTTGTTGTTTCAGCTTTGCAGCATCACACAGGTTCAGTTCTGCAGGAAAATCTAAACTTCACTGCATAAAATTGATCAAAATTCTATATTATATTATATTATATTATATTTCCTTGGTCCTGTACGGATCAGAGACTTGGTGCTTTACATTTGGCAGTCAGTGTCTGGATAAAGCTGCTTATGTTACTCTGCCTGCCAGTTGAACGCACTGTCCCTATAATTGGAAGAAATCAGTCATGGTCTTTACATATCATTTTCATTTTAATTAGCTTTTTAAATATCAAAGTGGAGCAGTTTCTCAATCAGTACCTCCCCCCACACCCACACCCACACCCACACACACACACGCTGTCCATAAGTTGTCTTCTCGTGGCTACACCAGCAGAAATGACGTTAACAGATGAATTAAGATAAAATAAACATGAAAACAAGCCGGCCGTGTTGATTTGCCTCCTGTGAAGACAGGAAAGGGGGGGACACTCGCTTATCTAGAGTTCAGTGAGACGTACCCACGCCATGTTGAGTCAAGCAGCCATTTTATCTCACTTTAGCACATTTAGACAAGAGAACGCTGTGATGGTGATAGTCTTTTTAACCTGGAGAGCTTATCTTTGTCCGCTGCGCTCATCGGGAGCGCTAATATAGCCGCAGCAGCCACCCCTACTGCCATTAAAAAAAAAAGCTGCTGGGTGTTTCTGAATGGAAACCTTGACCTCTGTTTTCTCATACCTTCTTCTCTGTGTTCCTGAATTCCCACACTCTGTGAAGTATTTTCTTCTTAAATTTCAATATGAAATAAAAGTAAATTCACATATCTTATAGTCTAACGTCTAAAAAAGTGAAATAAACATATAGCTTTTTTATATATACAATGGGGGAAATAAGTATTGAACGCATTAACTGTTTTGTCATTACATTTATTTCCAAAGATGCAATTCATGTGACATTTCTTCCAGACACTGGTATTAACTCAAATAATCCACACATGAAAAGAAATCACAACATTCAAATCCATAAATAGTGATTATGTGGAATTAAGTGCAATAACACAGGAAAAAAGTATTGAACACACTATCTGAGACTCGTTTAATACTTTGTGGAGAAGCCTTTGTTTGCAATGACTGCTTCCAGACGCTTGTTGTATGTATGAACTAATCGCCCACACTGCTCAGGTGTGATTTTTGCCCATTCCTCCGCACAGATTGTCTTCCTGAATATTCTTTGGTGCCCTCTGGTGAACCCTTATCTTTAGTTCTTTCCACAAATGTTCGATCGGATTTAAGTCAGGTGATTGACTGGGCCATTCTAACACATTGATTTTCTTTTTTTAAACCATTCGAGAGTCAACTTTGCCGTGTGCTTCGGATCGTTGTCCTGTTGAAAGGTCCAGCCCCGTCTCATCTTCATCATCCTGGTGGATGGCAGGAGGTTCATCTCAAGAATTTGCCGATAGATGTTTCCATTCATTGCTCCTTCAATTATATGAAGTCTGCCAGTACCACGAGATGAGAAACAACCCCATGCCATGATGTTTCCACCACCAAACTTCACTGTTGGTATAGTGTTATTTGGGTGATGTGCAGTGCCATTTCTCCTCCAAACATGGTGTGTAGTATGACAGCCAAAAAGTTCAATTTTGGTCTCATCTGACCAGACAACATTCTCCCAGTATTCCACAGGCTTATCCAGATGCTGTTTAGCAAACTTTAGACGAGCTTCAACATGCCTTTTTTTGAGGAACGGAGTCTTGCGGGCTGAGCGTCCATAGAGGCCATGGCGGTGGAGTGCATTGCCTATCGTTTTCTCTGTAACACTTGTACCTGCTGCCTCCATGTCTTGCTGGAGTGCTTTCCGGGTGGTCCTTGGCTCTTTGAGAACTCTTCTGACCATCTTTCTGACTCCCTGGTCAGAAATCTTGCGAGGAGCTCCTGTGCGCGGCCTGTTGATGATAAGGTGATGCTTCTTCCACTTGCGGATAATGGCCCCAACGGTGCTTACTGGAATACTCAGATTCTTTGAGATAAGTCTGTAACCAGTTCCATTCTGATGCTGAGCAACAATCAGGCTGCGAAGGTCTTGAGAGAGCTCCTTGCTTTTACCCATCATGAGATGTGTCTTGTTTGACTACTTGGTGAAAAAACAACCTGTTTATAGGGCCATCAATTAGCACTAACCCAGCTGATGTTGGTTTGCACTTATAGGAAGTACAAAGACTAATTACTTTCAGGTGTGAGATGGTATGGTGCCTTTCCTTGACAAACTATACAGCTTTCCCATGGTGTGTTCAATACTTTTTTCCTGTGTTATTGCACTTAATTCCACATAATCACTATTTATGGATTTGAATGTTGTGATTTCTTTTCATGTGTGGATTATTTGAGTTAATACCAGTGTCTGGAAGAAATGTCACATGAATTGCATCTTTGGAAATAAATGTAATGACAAAACAGTTAATGCGTTCAATACTTATTTCCCCCATTGTATATATATATTAAAAATTATATCACCTGTTATCTGAAGATATCTCCACTTCTGGGAATCTGGACTTTAATCTGGACAAAGTCGACATTTCAGTCACCCAGCAATAATAAATTGTAACTCTTATGGTGAAACACTCATTTATCCATAGATAATAAATACAATGTAAGCCAGTCAACTTATCAAATTATGCACAATTACTAAACAAAAAAAAAGAAAAAAAGTTGCTCCTTGGTTTTTGTTTTATTAGTTAATTTAAGCATAAATAAAAAGACAATTCACATTTTCAGGTCCTGAGTTTGTAGAAGGAAAAGAAGATACACAGTAGGTGACCTGGATTACAAATAAATAAACTGGACGTCAAATTTACAGAATATCCAAACTGGTGCATACAGCTATTTATTTCTGCCTAAAAGATCAATCCCTTCTCTTTGGTAATGCTGATGAAGCTATGAATGCATAAACAAATATAATCAGTCAAAGTCACTGTCATCATTATAATCTATCACTTGAATCTGATCTTTCTTCTTGTCTCTTTCTGGTTCTTCCCACTCTTCCTTCTCTTGAAATGAAAACTAAATGATTTGGTTTCTGCCCCTAACATTTAAAATGTCTCAAAAAACATGTTGTTTAGACTTTGATCAGGATGTAAGAAGAGCCCGTTGATCTGCAGGAGAGTCTCACTGAGCTCCTCAACGCTCAAGTCACACTCCCGCAAAAGAGGAGAGAGGAGGAAAAAATGTGCTTGAACAGGGACTGAGGTCTGCATTGAAACAGCTGCTCTTGTTGTCGTCATAATGACTGACCCTGGTCACGGAGTCCAGTCGCTCCTGAAGAGCAGAGATCTGCTGCCTGTACTGGAAAACCTCCAGTTCCAGCTGCTCTTCTTCCCTCTGGCCAACACAGAAATCCCTAAAAGTAACAACAAAACACAGCGATAAATGGATAAATGAGAATTATACATTTATGCTAATACTTATTTCCCACCATAATTTGCAAATAAATTCTTTAAAAATCAGACAATGTGATTTTCTGGATTTTTTTCCTCATTCTGTCTCTCATAGTTGAGGTATAACTTTGATAATTACAGGCCTCTCATCTTTTTAAGCTTTTTAAGTATTTTTAAACTTGCACAATTGGTGGCTGACTAAATACTTCTTTGCCCCACTGTATGTCCTATGAAAATTTTCCTGATCTATTGTAGTTCTGGTAAGTTTAACTCAAGGAGTTTGCACATTGCACTCATAAAATCTGAAAACTACAACTAGTGACATGTTATCAAACGTTTCTGAACATGTTCTCACCATGTGTTCCAGGTCTTGAATCTCTCCCGAGGTATCACAGAGGAACATCATTTTTGAGCAGGTTCAAGGTCGCTGCTGAACAATGGGACATCGTGCCGGTGCTGGTCTGGAAGTTAGAATGTTGAACTGGATTCGGTTTAAATATGCAAGCCGACTTTGACTTTGCTCAAGGTGAGCGCCCGTCAGCCAATCAGGACAAAAGCGTGAGGAACCATGTTTTGATGCATGGCTGACATATGCTCCTCCGTGATGGTACAGAGAAACTCCGCCTTGATTTTATTGAAGAGCTCGCTCCCGGTGACCTGCTGGATGTTCTCCATGGTGGACCAGCACAGCTCTTCCATCCTCTTGACAATAAGCAACAGATAATTCAACACAAGTCTGGTTTTGAGGAAAAAACGGGCTCTCTTGGCTGCTCAGTGAGTTCGGACCAACTAGTTTGCTCGGTGGCAAGTGAGAGAATGAGAAGCCCGTCTGGTCCGCTGATTGATTTAAAATCCACAGAACGCATCATAGGTCAGAGTTCATCTCCCATAGCTAAGCTAATGCAGAATTACCATCACATGTCTCCCTTGCTTTAGTCACAGGTTTTCGTGAGCTTTTTAAGGGTGAAGTGAAATAAATAACATCCAAACACATGCGAGAGTCAACTGACGTGTGTTTTACTGCAACTGTGCAAAAACAACCCGACAAAATTACAACCTACACCAGCAACAACAAAAATGAAACGAAGGCACTTTGAGAGTACAGAGACGTGAATGGCACACAGTAACCAAACTTCACTGCATCACCTTCAAGAGAAACTTGTGCACAAACAGCATGCAGTAAATGCTTCACGTTGCAAAAAAAAAAAAAAAAAAAAGATCTATTCAGCTTCACTCTGAAGTGCATCAACGTTAAGGCAGCTTAGCTCTATTTCACCTGTGTTTAATTCTGTTAAGAACTAGAAAATAAATTGATGTGTTTTCTATTTATAAGTACTTTATACATGACAGGACTGCAGGTACAATTAAAGTATGCATCACTTATACATTAAGACCTAAAACCATTTAATCATCTTCTTTAGCACATTACCCAAAACTATAAAAGGACTTCTGAATCTATCTAGATTAATCCAAAGTTGCTGACGGTTCATTCTTGATCTGTTCCTGGTGCTTCATTATAAATGATGAGACGTAATGATAAACAAACATCACTTTAATGATCTTCAGCAACTGAGACAAAGCCCAGTATTAAAACGGTGTCTAAAAGGTTCCATATATGTACTTGAACAAAAGCCAAATGGCTCAAAATTACAAATCTGTATCAGAGGACTACATGTGAAAGTGTGTGAACTGAATTCGAGCAGGTCTGACTGCACAACATCAACGCTTCAGTAGTTGTATCTGTTACATCTGCCGAGGGGGTACGGGGCGTAGTGCTGCCTGGTGGTGCACTGGTTCCTCAACACGGACTGCCTGTACGGCCCCAGGTCCCCGTGCGGCCTGGAGGCAAAGTCTGCAAGACACGAGGGGCTCGGTCAGAGGCTGAGGCAGGAAACGAAAATCAACATGGCGGCGCGGCGGCGCTTACCATCTCGAACAGGCCTGTTCTCATACGGAAACCTGAAAGATGATGAGGGTGGTGGAGGGAGGGGGATGCGTCCGTACATGGGGGAGTAAGGTTGTGGTGCTGGTGGGGCATGACAGGGGAGAGAAAAAACCCAAAAACGAATAAACAGTATGTCATTAACAGATATTGCCTTCCCTGCAGAATTATCGTTAGTCTTTATATTTATCAACGTTTTACCATTGATACACACGTCGTCTTCATGTGGTTCTTACCGATGAATTTTGGAGCTCCGTTTCTGTTAGTCAAGTACTGAATCTTATCCCCATTGTGCTCTGAAAGCAAAGTTTTAATACAAGGAAAATACTTACCAGAGCAGCTTCAGTATATAGAAAACAGAATATCTTAGGACTGTGAGACAAATATTGATACTTAGCTCCATGACGATATTAAAATGATACGATATCGATATTCCAGTCACCCGTATTAATTTTTAAGACAAACACTGGTAGATATCTGTGTAACGCAGGTTTGCCTTTAAAAAACAGGAAGTGACTAAACACAAGCCGTTTGCAAACATTATATGTGTTCACCTGCAAAGACGACAGTTATCGGCACCGTCTCACCGACTTTACCGTCTGCAAAATGTGCTGTCTCTCAGGACTGGAAGCTACGGATTTTCAACTTTTTTTTTTATACCAATAATAATGAAATCTATCTGCCTATTATTAGATTAATTTAGATCAGATTTGGTTTTGAGGAGGTCTATATAGAAAATGACTGCAGTCTCAACATAAAGCCAATTTTAATTATGCAAAATACAGTGAAATGTCCAAAAAACATTGTATTTTGCATGCCTTTAAAAACTCATCCTGGCAGCATGGCTTTGAGGCTAATGCTAGTTTGCTAGCAAGCTAGCTTCCATGGCCGCACCACTGACCTCTCAGCCCAGGTCTCATTGTGACGTGTCTGCTACGCTTTGAGAGATCTGCGTTAAAAAAAACAATGTTTTCTCTACAATTTTAACAATTTGCTTGGTGGGGTTGAGGGCCAGATTGGAGCCTTTTGCGGGCTGATTTTGGCCCACAGGCCTTATATTTGACAAACCCGATTTTCACGAGACTATAAATCCTTATGTATGGCATCGTACTTTCCTGACGATAAAGCTTAAACCATGAGGGTAGGGAATTATACTAAGAGTCTGGGAGGAAAACTTACCACTTCGAGCAGGCCTGTTTCCATAAGGAAACCTGTAATTCAGTGAGGGTGGTGGAGGAGGGAGGGGGACACGTCGGTACATGGGGGGGTGAGGCCGTGGTCCTGGGTGGCACCGGACGTCGCCATAACCTTGGGAATGAGGGAAGAGGATCTCCCTGTGGTCGCTGTAGTGAATCCTCGCTGGGCGCCGATCTGCCAAAGATGCCAAAAACTGAAGCTCCTTAAAGACGCTTTCAAACAAGATTTGGGTTTTAAATGAAGTTCAATCACAGTCTGTGTCAGTGCCAGTGATTATACTGCTGTATCCATGCAATGAAATGAAAGTAAACACTTGAGAAAAGATTAAAGAGTATGTTGTTAACAGATATATGTTCTACTTGAGTTAGTCATTGTGTTGATTCATGTTTTATAATAATCGAAACAGAATTAACTTCAGCCCACCTTGGTATTTTGGAGCACCATTTTTGTTGATATTGGCCGAGAGCTTGATCTCTGCCACACTGTGCTCTGCATGCAAACAACAACACACACTTTAGAGGAAAGAAAATACTTTCCAGAGCAGTGTCAGTATAAAGAAGACACCAAGTATAAACCAGGAAGATGGGGAGCGATATCTGAAGCATATTTGTGTGTGTGGTCTTGTTCTTGCCGCTAGCATCCGGTGGACTCGTCAGCGCCACGCCCCAGGCGTCTGCGGCGTGCCGCAGCAGCACGGATGTTATCCTGCGGAGGGCCACGTTGTCCCAGTGCACGCCGTCGTTGGTCCGACGGTGCAGGGAGAAGCGGAAATGGAAGTGGAGGTCCACCACATCCAGATTATACGCGTCGGCCAGCGTCCCGCTGAAGAAGTTGGCTTCGATCACATCAAAACGCAGTTGCGAAGCCATGTGCTGAATCTGAGGGGAGTGATTCAGAGACATTAAAAACATGTATAAACGTGCGAACGAAGTAAAAACCTTTCCAAATAGATGCTATTCCCCAGTAACAAGGGGTATGGACAACTTCTACATACAGTCAATGTGAAGCTAATCCAACAGGAGCAGGACGCACCTCGGGCACCAGGAACCCTCCTTTGATCTTCTCTCCTAAAGGCATGGTGAGGTTCCAGATGACCAGCGTTTCCTCCGGCAGAATCGTTTTAAGCTCCTCAAAGCATCTGTGAAGGTTCTCCTTGTAATCACCAGTCCAATTGCGGGAGTACCTAAAACAAAAAAAAACAAAAAAACAAAACAGCTTCATCAGGTCAACCTGCACCATCTAACAGGGATCTCATACCATAAATTCAGCAACAGTACAAACCATCTTCCCACCTTGAAATATCCCAAAGGCAGGAGTTGATGACGACCACGTCTGGTTTCAAACCCTGCCGGAAGTCCTCCAGGACACTTTCCATATACTGCGAGTAGATGCGCGTCAGAAAGTAGAAGCGCACAAGGTGGTGGTCAGACTGAAACTGCCTGACTTCTCTGTACGATATCCCATTGTGCAGCTTGCTCTGACAGCCTCCCTCCACCAGGCAGTCCTGCTCGAAGTTCATCTCCCCCTTTAGGAGGAATTTGGAAAGGTAAGGCCTGAAGGAACAAATTTTTCAAGTTTTTTAAAGTTGTTTAAAGCTCTTCAAGTGTCTGCCTTTTAGTCCTTGCCTTGGTTTGTAGTTGTTTTAGGGTGAGAAACTTGTCCTTTTGCAGCAGCAGAACAAGATCCTTATATATTGCTCGCTGATCTGATGGGGAAATTTCAAAAAAGAATTTAAAATTACTATCAAAAAACACCACAGGCTCAAGCAATTTACTGTGAAGTTATACCTAAAACAGAAAACTACTTCTGTGTTCTTTTAACATTTCAAAATATGTAACAAAGGTTACATTAATTGCCAGTAGGTGTGAATGCTGATGTGTGACAAGTTCAGGTATGATAGCCTACGGTCCTTTCATTTATGAACAGAAAGTAAATTAAAATATTTTAATCTAAGCTGCTCTGAACAAATCAACACTTGAAAAGAATATTTATAGGAGGTAATGTAAATTTAACTAGTACTCACTAGAACTTCCCAACACCACCACAAATTTGTTGTGGAGCAGCTGGCAGGCCTGCTTGTGACTCACAAAGTTCCTCATCTCTTCCTGTTGATTTGGAAAAAAAAAATTCCAGATATTATTTTATTGCCAGGCTGTGATTCAGAATGAGAACGCAAATGAATGAACACATCAGAAAATAAAAACACAGTTCTATTACACTTGGCTGGTTTTGTAAATTAATCCAGCAGAAATTTACCACTTTTGATCCGTGTTTCAGATTAACTGGTTACCCTGCTAATTGGTGACCAACTTCCTGGTGCTAGCAAGAGCAGACGTGAATAAAAACTCAACAGAAATCAGCAGGTGTACCAGAGAACGCTGTTAGGTCACATTCGCAATAAAGATTTCAAGTTTTATAGATTTTGTGAGTCTCTTTTTAAACATCTGCAACAACAAGACACACTAAAGGAAGTTTAACACTAGCTAACAAGGAAACCAGTCAATCTGAAACACCCACTCACTAGCAATGCTGGTTCCCCTAATTTGAAAATTGTTTGTTAGCTACCAAACAGTGAGATTTGAATACTTTAGCCACAAGCTCAAAAGTACAGCCTTCACCTAAATCATTAATTTATAGAACTTACCATTATTGTACTTCGAAGCCGCCGCTCGATTAGCACCTAGCACCGCTAGCTTAGCCTCGGTTTCCTCGTTTGTTTCTTTAAAACATGTATTTAGCTAAGCGGTTGTCCTGTTTCTCTGAAGAGTTAATCTTTCAGTTGGGCAATCGACGACATTAAATAATCACTCGGGTCCAAAATATTTTCAAAAAAGAAGAAAATTTTGATGAAAAAATTAAGAGAGAGGGAGAAAACACAGTCAGAGCACTCAGGTTCCTGTCAGCTCGAGGCGCGTTCAGGGACTGTAGGAGAAAAGATTTACAAGGTGTTTCTGAATGGAAACCTTGAGCTCCGCTTTCTCCGTGTCCTGTCCCGTCAGAGTCTCCAAGGCACCAGAAAAAGTCGCTAGATTTGTTGCTTGTCGCTTTTGATTAAAAAAAAAAAAAAAAAAAGTCGCCACGTTGGCAACACTGGTTAGAAACGATAAATACTTTTTATGCTCTTTCATTTCTCTGCTGATTGTGGGCTGGGCTGTGATTGAACCGAGGAAGTCCAGCAGTGCAGGGTGATGAATGATTTTAATTTTGTGCTGCTTGAATAAACAGATGTGTTCATAGATTGCCTGCATGATTGATGTTTTCTCTTTCATGTTACTGATGTGCAGAACAGGACTTGTTGTAAGACGAGAAATTCAGGCTGAGCTTTGCATGAGAATACATAAAAGAAAATAAAAATGTAGACAAAGTTTAACCGGCAATGGACCATTTTATGGGTCTTTATACATGTCTTAGAGGATGAGCTGCTTGCATTGATTAGCTGTGTTTTGTCAAGTGCCTCTGCAGTGACTTGGTGATTACCAGCTGGCCAAAGAGGCGTTTCACCCTTCCCCCTGTCCACAAGGGGGCAGAATGCAATTCAATTACACCTTAATGTCACTGTTCAATTACTCCCTCAAGAGCTGTAGGCAAGGATGCAACAGTGGGCCTGATGGCTGCAACCTGCTGCTCAATTTAAACCATCTTTATTGAACCCCCTCACCCAGTAATTTAAGATGCAAATTGATGAAAAAAACAATGTAGAGATGTAGCCTAAAAGCAAAAAAAAAAAAAAAAAAAGGAAAAAAAAGACTGATATTTATTGTACATGCTTGTTGTAGCTACAGGTGTGTGTACACCAAAACCACAGTTTGGCACATAACAACATTAAAAATGACCAATCAACCTAAGTTTGTGTGCCTAAAACACAGGTCGGTGTATTAATCAAACCATTTAGCGATAGAAATAATAGAAATGCAGGAGTCTTATAAAAAAAAAAGAAAAAGAAAAAAAAAAAAGCACTGAAGAATCAGAGTTTGACAAAAGCAGTAAATGTATCAGTGACTGATATAGCCGATGTTTAATCCTCTGTGGTCAATGAGATACCTTTTTAAAAGCATCTGGGACGGGATCCAGTGAAGTAAAGCCGTTGCAGGGTTTAAGCTGCATTACTTCTTCCCTCAGTATTTTTCTCCCAGCAGCAGCAAAGTGGCTCAAAGTATTTTCCCGTTGAAGGAAAAAAGCCCCCGAGGCAGGGGCTTTGGCACACCAACGCTTATAAGCTGGTTATTAAACCTGGTTTTTGTTCAATATCTCTGAAGGACACTGGAAATTCATTATGATTTGATGTGACAGGGCGGCTTTTAAGGAAGGTTGATGAGGCGTTTCAAGGCTCAGTGTAAGGCTTGATATTGGCTAAATTCATTCATGGGTAGAAACTTCATAAACCAAGAACACATTTTTTTCCCAATATAAAACAATGATTTAAAGTCAGTGACACTTCATTGGTGTTGCACCTTCCGTGCAGTGAGGTATGATTGAAATTCCTTTACAGATGATAGGAAAGTGAAGAGAAAGGGAGAGCAAGACAACAGCAAATCAAAACACCACAATGGAAAAAGATGCAACGATGAAAATGATTGTTGAAACTGAGTTACAAAAACCCCACAGAAGACAAATCACCAAACTGTAATGGAATATTTTGAGAAAGCTTCAGTGTTTTGGAATGCTCTCAGAATCTCTGGCAGACTATTGTTGCACCTTGCAGTTGAAAAAAAGCCTCACTGGTGTGGAGCTACATCCCACTCATTGTTTCTCTGTTTGTCATCAAATGTATCTGTGTTTCTGCAAACCGAGGAAATATTTCACCGTTCTACCTGAAATGAGTGAAATTTTGTCACTTTCCTCTTGAGCCCTGAGAAAAAAAAAAGAATAGTGTGGAGTGGATTGATGTGACCCTGTGCTGCAGTGCTTAGTGGTCTTTCCTCACTGTGAGCGTACTCCACTTCAATTATGGGTCAGTCTGTGATGCTCCTCATGGGAATGCTTGAATTTCTTAGACTTCCTTTCCCTTTTCAGAGACATGCATATTAAGCTGATCGGTGATTTCTATGTGTGTCTGATGTCTCTTCGTGTTCGCTGTGTGACGGACTGGCGGCCCGTCCATCAAGCTGCCGATGGCTCAGGAGACGGATGGATGATGGTGATATTTTCCATCCGTCCTTTTTCGATAACAGCTGTACCGAATTTAGGGTCACGGTGGGCGTCAAGCTGATTGCAGCTGACACAGAGTGAAAGGCAGGTGGTCAGTCCATCATTTGGCAAACACAGAGAGACGATCACAAATTCACTGCCACGGTATTTCAACGTCAGTAATCGACTAAGCGAGGATGTGTTTGGATTACATGTTCACACATAAACATGTAAACTGCACATATGCATATAATGCATATATGAACATTGCTGCTGTGACTATGTGAACTTATGGGGAGTAATAAAGAAATATGTTATCTGAAACTCATTGTAATTTGCATTTTAATGGAAGCCTGACGAAATGTATATTGACCCAGTGATAGGCCATCACAGAACAAATGCATTTGGAAAAACCTTCTGATACTGACCGTCAATAAAGCAATTCAAATATTCATACTGTTTGCAATTGACACAGATTTTGATGGTGGTGGAGATTTGGAGCGATTTGGTAAATGAGTCATTGTTTGCACTGGGTGCGCTATAAAACCAGTGCAACTCACACATAATCGAAGAGGCAGGCTTCTTGTCACTGTTGCTTAGCAACCACTGGAGCTACGGAGCCAAATCCCTGTGGTGGCGAGCTGATGTTGAATTAGGAAGAGTGGGGGTGAAAGAAAGGAAATCTTTGGGAGCGATGAGACTTCATTGTGGGTGCAGGAGGAGGCGAATGTGTTCAGGTGTTCATTCTCTTATTTTTGGATGCGATGAATCTTGACCTGTGTCTTTGTTGTTGTTACTTTTTTTTTGTCTTCTTTTTTCTGCCTTTTTGGGCGCTGAGAATAGGAGTCAAAGATTTAAAGAAACAGGAAAACAACACCTTCTGCAGCACCGCTCTCACACAAAGCCTACTGACTGTTTCCAGGAGCAGAAGCATAATCTCATTTTCCTCTAATCCCCTCTGCAGTGAAAACATTTCAATTTTAAAGGGGAATATGGGTAAAAATAGAAGGAGAGTCTGCTAAATCATCCCCAGCAAACAGTGTCGGCTCACATGAAATATGCAAGAGGTCTGGCAGCAGTAAATACACAATTTGTCTGCGGATACACTCATGCAGGAGGCCCTGCATGGTGAAAACATGCTGGTGAAACGTTCACATCAGACAGCTGTAGCGTGTCTGCAGTTCTCTCAAGCAACTGCAGTGGTGCTGCTGCTGTACAAATGCCTTCTCCGGTGTGATTTGCATTTCAACCGCAGTGGGAATGAGAACACACTTTGATTTACTGTATATACGGCAGACAGGCAGCAGCAGAGATCACATTGATGCTCCTTCTTTCTTCTGTGCACATATATATTGCTGGGTTTTTGTTTTTTTTTTTCATTTTCCATGTGCCCTACTTTAGATTACAACGTGAGAACAGATTCATGACAGTAGACTGACACACTGATGAGGGATATAGAGGAAACTGTGAGCTTGAGTAAGTCACCCTGGATTAGGTCTTCTGCTGAGCTCGTCTCCAGACAATAATCACATAATTAGACAGTGAGTGATAGTAGTGTCTGCTTACAACTGCTTCACGCTGTTGTTGTTGTTGTCACTATGCTTACTGCAGAACTATAAGCTACATGCAAGATGAATGTAATATCTGTCCTCTTTATCCATCAAGTTGGAGTTGTAGTTGACATTATGCACAGGACCGGTTTGTGCACACATCTGCACCTGCAGATAAGTTGGTGCCACAGATTATATGTACTTTTTTGAGGAAGATAAAGTAATGGAGGCAAACTCATGAAAACTCTCACTTGCTGTGAAATCACAGTTGTAATCGTGATATTATCTTGTTCTCGCCAATAAAATTACATCCTAATGAAAACATTCATTACTAATATTATAAATTTAAGCTGTAGTCAGGGTTTAATTCCCTTCAGTAGAGTCTTGAATAAATAAATGCAAATAAAAAATTCCAAATCAGTAATGACACAGATACTATGAGCCCACAATGTATCATTTATGAAGAGACATCACAGATTTACAAATCACATTTTTAAAAAAGGACTCACTTTGATAGCTACAATGAAATTGCTTTTAAGCTGACAAGACTAAGACTTTTCATCCCAGGAAACACAGAGTGGTATCATTAAATTAGGCTCTTCAAATTATTTATAGCAAAAATAACTTCTGTTTAAGATTTCATATATTTTCACTGTGTGAACCAGCTAACAATAAATTAAATAAATATTTTTATATCAAGTCTGATTTCAAAATATAATTTTGGCAAAGTAAGAATGGCGTGGTAGAGCATGTCTAACAATGCAATGCAGTATAAATAACAGCAATGTTGTTTTTTTCAATAATCGTACAAACTTATTATTTTCATAAATAGGTAGAAATAGATTATTTTGAAGCTTGAATAAATTGGCATGTATTGTAAAAAAAATATCTGGAAATACAGTATATTGGACACATAAAGAAACTGCAATAATATCTCACTTATTTTAGGGAAAATTATTAGCTTGTTGAGGTATTTAGATTGCTGTTTGGGGACATCACAACATTTTACACTCATATTTCAACATTTTCTGCAAAAACACGATTAAATCGTAATAGGCCAACTCCCAACCTGTAAACAGCAGCTACCGCAGAGGGGGGAGGCGGACACATTCAACAACAATTTATCGGGCATTTTTGTTGAAAATTAATGTTTCGAAAATGAAATACTATTCATATTTAAATACAGCACTTTTACGTTTGCACCGCATATGAACAATGTAATAACTGCGGCTTCTTTCACTAAAAATCGTATTGAAAATTAATTGTTTTGCTGCGTGGACCCACCCGCTGCGACTGCAGGTGGTACGGTCCATAATGTGTAGCGGCACCGTCCCCCTCACTTCAGTTTATGGTAAGTCCGCGTCCGTTCCTCCCGCCGCACCGCCCGCGTCTGTCGGCTCCGATCCGCCGCGTGAACCGGGGATGCTGGGGGATCCGTGAGGCGCCGGCGCTCACGAGCATGGTCCAGTCACTACCGGGACATGAAAGTTGGCCGTCCCTCGTCTTCGCCAGTCATTAGCAGTGAGCGGGCGGCGGTCCGCTCCGCATGAGAGGCGCTCCTCCGCTGAATTTCAGCCGCTTGTGTGAATTTCCTGACGGCTGAGGAGAAGCAGCCGCAGCCGCAGCAGCAGCAGCAGCAGGGAGCAGAACTAACCAGCAGCGGCCGCTTGACAGGTGCCGTCGCCCGGGTCTGCGGTGGAGGGATGCCGCCCGTCCAGAGAACCATGTCAGATCTTCGTTCCCGGTCGGAGGGTATGTAGAATAATTATTATTATCATGTCTAACGTTTCCTCGTTAATGCATAAGGCCGACCGGCGGCTCTGGGGAAGTTGCTAGCTAAAGCTGTGATTAACACAACCTGTGCAGGCGGTGAAGAAGACCCCCCGCCCCTCACCCCTCTCCCCTCCGCCGGCCTTGAAAGTTTTCTCAAGGAGTCCCCTTTAACGCCTCACATCAGATGCCGCTTATTTTGATGCGGAGGTGATCTAAAGTAGCACGTGACTCGTCCGCTGTCATCTCCTCATCTGCACTCAAAACAAAGGCTGTCAGTTTGGTGTGTGTACTTAATAAGAGGGTGGTGCACCTCACCCGGTTATCCCCCCTCCACCCTCCACCCACCCAGGCCTTAAAACATGCCATCATGTCAGGGAGCAAGGCAAGTTATAGCTTAGTGACAGAGCTGTTCAAGCAATGACAGCAAGTGTCAGGCTCCTGGCATCCATAGCAGCGTGGCTCTAATAATACAGCCATTGTAATGTGTGTGGGACCCCCCTACTCCTTCACTGCACCAGTAACTTTCCACTGCCTCCCTGAAAGAGGATGCGGATCCGACTGCTTTGCATGATGTGAATGCTCATAGGGGAATCTGTTTGCTGTACGCTTCTGTAAATCTGGCCTTTAAGGTGTGTTTGTTTGTCTATGAGCGTGTCTGTGACTTAATGCATGCAGGTAAATGTTGTAGTGACTGCAGGTGCACACACTCCTGCAGTGTGTGTTTTTAAACCGCTCATTGTTTTGTCGCTCTCACCCTGACCTCCGACCTCTTGGGCCCGGAGCAGATTTCATCTACAAGAGATCAATAAGACATCACAGTTATTTATGACATCTGCCACGGGTCCTGGTTTTTCCTCACAGTGACTGTGACATTGTTGTCGTGACTTATTTTTATTATAGTGTGGAATAGTTTTGTGTTGATTTAAAGTTTCATATCTTATTGGTATTATTGCTGTGGAGTATAGCATTTTCTGCAAATCTGAGTAGCTTGGTCTCTTGAAATAAGCTTTAATTGGTTTAAATTAAAGATTGAATTCAAGCTCAAACAAACCAAAACCAGAAGTCGTTCAGTTTGAATTGTAACAGTCTCATAATTCCTTGATTTCATCCTTACTTGATTTGCTACACTATATTTTCAATACTAAAACATTTTATGTGAAAAGAGAACCTGTCATCATTTGACAAAAAAAAAAAAAAAAACTTGAAGGGATTTACTTTCTATTAGTGCATTAAACGTCACATGTATACTGCAGAGAAGTTGTATATTTGCACTGCATATACTGGAAGTTATGGCAGAGTCTGCCATTATGCAATTTGACCTTAATCTTCCATCGGGCATCTCTGCCATCCAGAATTTAATCTACTCAGAAACATAAAAGATATTTCCAAATGCTGTGGTCCTACCTTCTTATATAGTTCCATTACCAACAGGTGGTCTCCAGTCAAGACGTCGTATTGAATTTTCTTTCTCATGTTCTGCTTCACAGTTCTGACCAACCTTGATTTATTAATCTCGTTTAAAAGCAGGAAATAAAATACTGTTTTAAAATTTTGGCAAAAACATGCATTTGTGGTTTGTTAAACTTGGCAGTGGATGTGAACGTAAAAGGCTACATAAAGGTTGATGGAAGCTGGATTGAAATTAATGTTTTATTTCATTAGTGACTATAAAAGTAACCAAATTAACTTGATGTATCTACAGTTGAATTGTGTTTTTGCTCGATATAAAAGTTAATGGTGGCCGCTTCAGTTAGCCGCATGTGGCCATGTGTAAGATACCAAGCCTAGCTCTTAATATGAATTATGAGAGCGAACAATATTGCATTCTGGTACAGCTAAAAAAAAACAAAAAAACCCCCCAAACATTTCAAATAAAGGCCTTTAGCTTTTCTAATATATGCCAACAATATTGATCATATGGACTTCTATTAATGATTTTCCATATTCATTTAAGTGACAATCACACTGATTTAAATAATCATTTTGATTATATTTTACCTCTTTTTTTAGCTGAGCAAGTTTTCTGTGAAGGTTCTGTCCCATTCAGATGTCTGTTTCAGGAGTAGACTGATTAATGCTAATGAAAGCTAAAGATGTTATTCTGGTCCACTGCAGATTTTCTATTCTGTGATCTCCTTCATGTTTTTTTCCCCACGAAAAGATTGTGAAACTACAAAACTTTTTTGTCATCCTGCACACTGCAACAGATACTGTGCTGTTTGGTGCTTCATACTGGTAAATGCCTTAATAATTGAATACTAATATGGCTTCTTCATACCGTTGTTGATCAATGCGGCTGCTGCAGTCACAAGAGTGAACGCATGAATTATGCAGCAGCTATTGCTGTCACCCTCACACAACCTTTTTAGGTTACAGAGAGCAAACAGTTTAGGTTTTCACTTCTCTCAGCGCTGATGCTCTAAATGTCTGCTCTTATCCTGGCGCTTCAGGGGAAAATGACCGTTTCCTGCCTTCTTTTCATACATCTGTCTGAAAGGTGGATTCGATCACCTCCATCGCTCCTGCACCGTTGACGACCTGTGCCTCTGTTTCTGCTCCATCTTCTACTGTTTTCCCGCTCTCCATATCTTCAGTATTTTGCTCAATCATGCATCTGTTCTGGAAGTTTTCTTTTGGTAGTTTATGTGGGATAATGAGCCCCCTCCCAAGCCTTCAGTTTTATATTTTAATCACCGCAGTACATCAGGCAGACGTCCATCTAGAAAGGGCAGCCCTCTGCCAGGCTTACCACCTAATCCATCAGCGGCCTGTCCGTCAGCTCTCCCCGCCGCACACTCCCCAGACTTGGCCACCACGTGCCGCTCCAGCCCTTGTCACTCTTCCCCGCCATGCCGTGGAAACATCCGACGATCACTGCCAGCCTGGCGCTGAAGCTGCTGCCAAAACAATCTTATCTGGGACACTTGGGACTCAGGTGACGTCAGCAGCTATCAGCACGGTTAATGTGCGATTCTGCCGTTGACGGACATGCACCTTTTAGACGGCGGACCCTTCAGATTCTCAGATGGCGGGATGACGTCTAATGCCTTCCCCGACTGTCTAGATGAGAGCGCTGATTGACAAAACGATCTCGGGAGTTAAGGCCGGACTGATAGCTACGGGGATCCCGTTTGCCATTTTAACTTCTTTGCTTATCTGCCGATAAGCTCAGTCTCCCCTCACAATTGACTTTTACGAAAGAGATGGGCGGGCAGGTCTGTTCTGTAAGGACGAATCAATCCAGAGAAACAAAGTCCTGTCTTTTCAGTAATCTGATTCTCATGTTTTTAAGGTCCGATTGTCTGAAAGCCACTTCAGAGAGCCTGTGTCTTTAAACATATCACTACCTTTCTGTTACTCTCAAGGTTTTTTGTTTTCTCCCAAGCGTAAGTGAGGCAGGATGTTTCCCCTGTAGCATTTCAATAACACCAGCTAAACCTCAGTCTGCCTGAATAGTGGTGGCAGCACAGGGAGGGAGGCTGGAGGGGGATAGACTGCTCTCTTCTGAAGGGATCGAGAGCTGCCCATGTGCCTGGCGGATCACTGCCTGATAATAATGTGGCACAAAAGCCCAACACGCCATTAAATCCCCTGTCTAGGCCCGCTGGTGTGTCATATCAAGTCCCCTCGGGCCCCTCCACTCTGTGTGCCGGCACGGGACATCTCCACTCCTCTATTTTCCACTCCATGTTCTCCCTCCATCACTAACCTGCAGCCAGTCTAATATGTGCTTCTTCAGATATTCAATTTGCCTCACCTCAGTGACTCCCCCCTGTCTGCAAGGCAAATTGGATGTGGCAGGTCAGTATGATGAGGGGAGATGTGAAAACGCTCGTGTGCACGTGTCCTCCGTTGAGACAGATGCAGAGGCAAAGCAGCTTCAGTTTGGCTGCTGTGGACACACACACACACACACACACACACACACACACACACACACACACACACACACACACACACACACACACACACACACACACACACACTTTTCGTCAGGTATGATGTTGAACTCACTGACCTAAAGGCCAAATTTGAAATCAACACAAAAATACTTTTAATTGATTAAATGGGCACAGTGATATTTGATCATTTTAAATTTCTCCCCAAGGAAATATGTCTTCAGCTTAATTTAATTGCTTCAGTTCTTATGGCTGTTCTTGATAAACTGTTTTGAGTCTTGCCCAAATACAGCCGTAAATCTTTTTGCTTTGAAAAGTGTTTTCTATAGATTCTATATTATACAGAAAGCGATCGAGCCTCTCTGTTGTCACGCTGTGGCCTCTGTTCTCCCAAGCGTTATCTATTATTGCATTTATTCACTGTGCAAAACACGACAACATTTCTCGTAGTTTCTAGGAAAACGTGGCTCAGCTGGCAGAGCTCAACATGGAGCTCAGTGATAAAGGTTTTATTGCCACACATTTATGTGACCGTGTTGTTGCGCAAAACACTGACCCCAAAGCTACTCCCAGTGGAGGGCCGGCAGACTGCCTGGCAAGGTCTGCTGCCTTTACTGTGTGATCGAATAAAGACATTTCAGATCTTCATCATTGATGTAAGCTCAGCTTGCTCTTGTAGAAAAAGCACCTTACACGTGTGACTTATTGTGAGTGGCTGACTGAGTCCGTGAACTGTCCGTATTCTGGAGCTGGTTAGATCCTCCGATCTTCAGGTCATCTGATAAACCACAGCAGTGCTGTACAGATTGGATCTTATTTATGAATCGCAGGAAGAAACACTACAAATTGGTCTTTGTATTGAGATAAATCCTCCATGCACGTTAATTTAGAGATCCGCTGGACACTAAATCACTTCCTCCCTCCTGTGATTTATGAAATAAGTGGCGATGCTTATTAGGAAGTATTAAGCTTTTTGCATTTCCTCGCCGTGCTGTCTTCGTGCGCTGTGACGCACCACACTCTGGACGAGCAGGAAAACGCACCGCGTCGGCGTGACGGTGTCACAGCGGGATGGCGAGGTCAGATGGAGAGGTGTCGGCAGGCACGCCACGGGAAAGCAACACCATCAATGGCTGGGAAGATGAAACTGCTGCTGTCCTTGACCCCTCCCTCCAAGTGCTGTCGCGTTTTATGACACAGATCCTGTCCCAGGAAAGTTTATGTGCTACGAGGCCACGGCGCCGCATATACAGATCATTGGCCGGGTCTTCCAAAAACACAACATTTTGTAAAATACTCCAGATGCATCCATATAATGAAGGTGCAATAAATAGTTTAGCTTCATCTATATGTCCTATTTATGATCCTAGAAAGCTTGACATATATTGCTCATATTCTGTGGACGGGTGTGTTAACAAGACATGAAGTTGTTATTTTCAAGCTCTTGCAATAAAAACAGTCCGTTATAAATAGATGGTCCAGTTTGAGGACTGAGGCTTGAATCAATAACGGACAAGGATAGCGTCAACATTGTTGGTTTCTCCGTCAGGCTCAGGGGCGTGCATGTGTTTTGCACATGTGCCACTCACCCTGTTTGCATGTATGATGCAGGTGGTGGATTGACTGCTTTAATCACATCAAGTCAGATAACATCACGAGAACGCTGGCATGGATTAATTGTCACTGCGCAGTCATTTGGATACTGCAGCTATTTTTAGAGAAATTGCTGACCCCCAGTGTTTTGCCCTCATTTTAAATCTCACTCTTGAGCTTTAATATGGATTACTTGCTTTTTTTAGAATGCACAACAAAGTCTTTGGAGGTCATGTGGAGAAAATGAATTTGATTATTTTGTTTTTATTCACCAAACAGAACTTCATCTCAGTAACAGAGGCACTATTGCCACTGGTAGATTTTTCACATTTCCTTAAAGACAAATGGTTTGTTTCATTAATTATTTTTTACAATAGCATTCATGGTTGAACATGCGTCAGCATGTCTCTTTCCTTGAAAAATTACTTAAACTGATGTCACTTTGTGTAAACTGCCTGCAGAAGGAATCTTACAAAACCTGCCAGACATGAGACAACATTCTTGTTGTCACCATGAGTTGCCTCTCACCACTGTATTAATCAGCATTTTTCTAGATATGTTTGCTTTTTCTTGTTTCCTTGTGCTGCAAAATTAAAAAAAAAAGTTGTGTAAAATGAGATGTGTTTTTTTCTTGGGAGAAAATACAAGTGATGTATTATTCTCTTTTGGGGTAATTGATTTTCTTGCTGTTTTGTCAGTGAACAACACTTGAGCTACACTGTCAATGTTGGCAGAGCACTGTATTGTAATTTATGCCAGACATACTGTACTAGCCTGAATCTAAGCTCAAAAAGCATTTTTTTTTTATTGTCAGAGATTAAAATATTAGTTACAGTTTTCAGGGAAAAAAAAAAAGCGTTCTCATGATATTTAGACTCAGTTAATGCCTCTTTAAGACTACAGCCTGTACATCACAGCGATATTTGCGGGTGACCGACATTCACAAGGTCTACTTCCTGTTTTCGGACGAATTGAATTGCGCAACATATGCCCTTCCTCTTTATCATTCATAAAGTAGCGCTCAGTGGGAAGGTCTCTCTCGCAGCTCGTACCCGGCTGAGCTAAGCTCTGGGATGTCACTGCGAGCCCCAGCTGCCGCCGCGTTGTCCCTGGACTGTCTGTCCCACTGTAGTCCGCCTGAGCCTGTGAGGAGCCAGACGAAGCCAAGCCGGGGGGGGGGAGGAGGATTAATTCTGCAGCTGCCCTGTTGTTGTTGCGAGTGCTGGTTACAGCATTGTGATCTGATAAGCGCCTTATAGATATTGCCGTTGCTTGGGTTGAGGAAGTATCTACATTCCCCTCCAGCTCTGCTCTCCATTCACAAATGGTGGGAGATGGGGAGGAGGCTTTCATCTCCGGGACGTTGATTCCCATGAATAGACTGTGGCTGCTCTGTCTACTGAAATATTCATCCGCCATAAAAGAATCATGTAGCGATTTTTCTTTGGTGGCCAAGAGCAGATATAAACACCACATCAGGCTCACTAGTTTAAAAGTTCGGAGATTTCTAACTTCTGCTTCTGGCAGCTTCGTGTGAAGGTGGACGGGCTTCTTTTTACTAGTTTACATGATTAGTTTTGTATGCAAGCTGTCTCAGTAGTCCTTCAGTATTTTGTTCCGTGGAGCACCGCCTGCAGTTTTTCTTCACTAAGCTTCTGGACTGTGGTTTGGCAGCGATTCGTTTGCTCGTGTTAGATCAATGTCAGTAGCCCCAAGCCGCCTGCCCCCACCTATCCTGGCATCATTGACTAAATCGTGTGGGAGCAGGGATTTGGCCGGGTCACGTGCTGGCTCATCTACACTTTATTGACGAGCCTACAAGTCTCAGGCTCATTAGTGCTTGTTCTCTACCTCAGGAGTCAGACCGGATGCTGCTCGCGGACCTATTTCTGGAAGAACAAAGGGCTTTTTACATTTTGATTTTCCCCTGGATTTTTATTGGACACTTGGGAATTGACTGATGGGGCCCTCTGAAGAATTACCCATGGATCCACTTGAATCCTCTCTGTGCAATCAAAGTCACAGTAGGTGCCGAGTAGTTTGAAGCTGGAGCCAGTATGTGACACGATTTCTTTTATGACTTGTATCATGAAACTTTATTTAAGGAAACGCATTAATAGGGTAGTGCTGCTTCTAATGTATATTTAGACTAAGGTGGTCGTTTTTCAGTTACTATTTTAAAAGCACGGATTAGCTGGGTTACAGCGACAGTATACCACCGGCATTGTTCTCTCATGTGCTTCGAATCGCAGTGAGCCCCGTATTGTTCTATAGGATGTTTAACCCTGCCTATCAGAGGATGCGGTGCTCGATAATGTGCTTGACTATCAGGTCATTATCGCTCCTGTCATTGCACCCCTATTAGATACATTTAATCTTGCCGGTGTTGACAGTCATGGCTGCAATAATTTTTCACCCCAGTGCGTCTACCTGACCTGAGCTCCTGCATTACCACCCGGGACATAATAAATCTGGGAGAAGTTGCATTCATCTCGAACCTGTTTGCGCGGACGAACACTGTTCCACCATACAAACCATGAGCTGTTAGGAATAGCAGAATGAAATGTCTCACCTCAAATGATGGACTACATGTTGCATGTTTCTGGAGAGAGATGTTTTTCTCCATATTTGTAAAAAGTCTCGATTAGGGTTTTTCTCGTCCACTTATGTATGTATGTAGTATGAATTTTCTTTGTTTCTGCAGACGGGGGGGAGGACCAGCGTGTCTTGGCCGCACCTTTCCAGTCCCACTTTCCCCCCAGTTGGTGCCCTCTCCAAAATACATGCCCCCTTCTGACTATTGTTCCACCCGTCTGTCTGTTGGCTGACACTAGCAATAATCCTGACATCTGGCCTGCATCCAAACTCATTACGACACTCGGTGGCATTGATCCTTCCTCCAGAGGCTTCCCCTCCAGAGCCGTGTGCCACTGCTCTCTGCTGCTCCGGAGCTTTATTTGGCTTCTTGTCACTCTTTCTTCTCCTCCTCTGTTTCCACGCCTCTTCAGTTGTTTTTATATGGCTGGTCTATGTGGGCAATGTGGCGGTTCAATTAGTAGATGAAAGGTGTTGCTATGAGGTTTAATGTAACACAGATTAACAATTACAGCCACTGGGTGCAGCCGCCCAGTTTCCCATTCCAGCCATCTTTAGTGATGCCCGGGTAGCCGAGCTGTGACATGTCTGCGGTTAATGAAATTAGTGCCGAGAAAATGCGCGTCGTCCACTAGGGACTATTAAGAGCAGCTCCCACTGAAACAGCTGCGGCACAGTACATTCTCCAGAGTGTGGTTCAAACTGAGGAAATGAACTGAGCATGTCGCTGCCTATTGCAGCACAAGCTGGGGAACAGATCTTTTAATGGCTTTCTCCACCTCTTACACTGGAAACATTTTGAATTGTGGCGTTGGCCTGATGGCCTCTTGCAATACTTACAAATATGCATAAAGTTACAGGAGGGTTTGTGCATGAATGTTTCGCCTGATTGATTTAATTGAGACTCTGACGTTTTTGATTCTAACTCATAAAAGAGTTTCGCACGATGTTTCCATTTCAAGTTCTCAAGCTCTGCTTGACCACTTTTTAGCTGCAGCCCTGCTTCTGTCCACAAATCCAATTAAAGTTTTTACATGTAGCCTTTAAGTGGATCAGGTGTTTAAGAATAGTCGCCGTGAGGAAAACGCTATGGGCTTCTGAGGATTTGTGAAACGCAACTCTCCCCTGGCAAAGATGGTATCCGGGTCGGTCTACATCCCCACTGTCACCTTTGGCCACGAATTTTGGGTCATGCCCGACGGACTATGATCGTGGATGCATGAGAGTGAGCTCACTGCAAGGCTTTCCATGCTTTGAAGAAACGCGTGTGACATAGCATGGTCCTCATTGGCATTCAGTCCAGCTATTTGAATGATGATTAGGACGCCTCTGGGTCGCCTCCCGTTGGAGCCTAACAGGGTTTTTGGCACAGGTGTAAGCCCAGGAACAGCTGGAGAGATCATATCTCATGTTTCAGAATCTGAAAAAAGAAAACAAAGCAAAACTTTATTAGTTCTTTGAGGGTAAAATAGGAAAACAAACACAGACAATGGAAAAAAAATAAAGACCTAATGTAAAAATGGTGAGTTGATGAAATGCAGAAACACTTTGCTGCTAGATGACAGAATAAACAGTAATAGGTTTCTGGTTTAAAAGTCAGACTGCCATTGGAACAAACACAGGTTTCCTCCTGTTACTCCTGCAGTGTGGGTGACATCGAGGTCCTCTGGATGGGAGCCACTGTAATGCAGGGGAAAGAATGTGCGCAGGGTGATGCCTGAGGCTTTCCTGCAGATCTGGTCATACAGCAATAACGGAGATCCTGAAGGACGGCCAAAGACTTTAGAGCAGATGTCACTGGGCCTCGTGAACTGCTATTGAGTTTGAAGTACGGCTAAGTGTCTGTACTTACATGCGACGATTGGCATGTAAGCATCTTGGGTTCCCCTGGATGAACTGGAGGAAGTAACAAACATGCCTGGGCTTCTTTACCCTCCATATCGCCACAAACCCCCGTAGAGGGTGAATAGAGCATTGATGAACTCTGGTTATAAAACTATGATTTCCATTGCAGCATTGCATAAATTAAATATCACTAAACTTGTATTGTTATGCAATGTTCAATGCATTATTTCCATGTCAGTAGTCATGTTCTGTGCCGCAGTGTATCCTTATAGATCTAAATTAAGTATAGGGCACATTCAAGTCAAGAAATGCATACGTTTTGGTGGAAAAAGAAACCTTTTGATGTCTTTTTCCAGCCCCATTTCTTGTTTGTTTTTTTCTTATTCATTGATCAATCATAACTTTCGAAAGATGCTACTGCATATTGCCATGGTTTTGAACCACAGCAGCAAAGGATACATATGGTGAGACACGTTATTTGTTGTCAGCGTTTATTTGAACTTTGCGAGCAGTCCCCTGTGCCAGAGCTGCTAAAAGCAGAGAGGTATCGGACCGAGTTAAGCAGAAGCAGCACCAGCTGCAACTGGTGCATTGCAGCACCTGGCCTACCTCGGCGCTCAGGCTCCCGCTGCGAAGACTCATTCAGAGCGCAGAGACACAGCATCAATCACAGCGGCTCCGCCAGCTCCTCCGGCCTGCTGCTTCACTCGGGCCTTATGCTGCAGTCACCAGCCACGCCAGTCCCCTGTTTCAATTTGTCATCGGAGACATTAATTCCTTGATTACCCAAGCTGCTTAAAGATTTAGCTTCTTGACTAACTCAGGATTTGTTCCTTGGTTTTGTCAGAGATCTCTCTTTGGCATATAAATGATTATCATTGACATTTCATTATGTCGTCTCGAGGCTTTTGTATTTTGTCGACTGCCGGCTTCAAAAAGTGTCATTACAGTCAGAACCTAGATTGTGATTTCCTGTAATAATTGTTGAGAGATTTTTTTTCTTTCTTAGGGGTGAGAATCTAAGCACTGAAGGTGTGGGATTAACATGCAAGCGGAAGTCAAATGCCAGCGTGCAATATTGTGATTTTTTTATACTAAAGTCTCACACCGAAGCCGTCATTTGTAATAATACAGGTGTTCATAGAAGTCCAGAGTTCTTTGGGATGAACAATCGATTTCCTTTCTACTAGGTCGACGTCTTGTTTGTGCCGCTGTCCTGAAATCACCCAGCAAATAATGTGGTATAGGAGGTGCAACACCACAAAACTTGTAATGATTTAGTAGCGTTGCAGCGAGTGTCCCCGTCCTCATCCACTTCAGTCTCAGGGAGGCAGCTTGCCTTGGAGTCACCGTCCTTTCCTTCACCTTTACCCAGTGCTGTTACTCATCGCTAAACACCTGTCGTCCCAGTGTTACCAGGTGAGCTTTTGGCTGCAAGCTCACCTTTAATTTAGGATAGAAGAGTCCAGGCCAAGCTAGTCTCATTTGCATGTCGGTAGTAAACGTGAACAATACAAACCTTTTATTTTATTTGAGTAGACGTCATGTTTATTGATTTGATAATTGTTAAAATAGACAGTATAAGCCATGATCCGCTCTAACTGACCATTTTCTCACAGTTATTGAAAATGAAAACTTAGAATGATGAATAAGACATGTTTTAACCAAACAGGCAACCAAGGTAAAAACAGTCATACATTTATATCTACAATATAGATCTATGAATCAAAATAACTTTGTTTAAACAAGCTATCCTCAAGTTTGATGTGATGGACAGAAAATGAGGTGGCAAAACCAGTTCTGTGGAATATTGGTGATGTTTGCGTGACAGTTATTAAGCCACTGCTTCGGATGTCTGTTAAAACAAGGTTTCCATTACGTCCTCTCAACAAAGAGTTTAAATAAACATTGTGCAAGAACGTTCAGCTCCTCCTAATCATATGCAGTTCTGTCACGTCTTCTGTCATTAAGAAGGTTACAGTAAACCTTCTTGGGATTGAGTTTTATTGTATTTTCACACCTGGTGGTGTGATTCAGAGCGCACTGTCACTGTGGAACAACATGTAAATTTGATAGGTTATACTTAGTTCGGGTTGTGTTCACACTTATGGTTGCTGCACTGGTGCAAATGTTGCATCAACTGACTGGGTGTCATGTTTCTAAGAGAGTGACGACACGGGCAGTGCCACTGGACATGGCTACCAACCAGGAGAAGTACGTTCTGAAAAAAAAAAAAAAAATGAAGTGGGGATTAATAATAGAGACAGATGTACAGCGTTTTTATGGGACTGCTCACCATTTTTCACAGTTTTACACTGCAGCGAGGCTTCATTTTGAGGAAAAAAAAATCTATATGCTGCTGTGAGCCACACGATCGGAGCTGCTTTATCTTCAACCTGTACAGTAGGCAACCAGGAAGTGAGTTCTTTACTTTGAGTACAGGTATTACTCCTTAATCTCCTGTTATGGTGTCTAACTGCTGTTTTGCCCTCACGCTAATCCAATAAACCACCTATGGTGATCTGACGTCTTGCATAACAGAGCCGAGATAGCCAACCTATGTTTCCCCTATTGACCAAACCACTAAGGCGGGTTATTTTTAGCCCGGGAGCGCATGCAAAGACGAGAAAGTTTGAGGAGATGATGTTTGGCAGTCGCTCCTCAGTAATCCTCTGCGCAAAGCCAAGTGGATCATTAAAATAACAAGAGCTGTAATTTAAGATTCAGGGTTTGTTTAACAGCAACGAGAAAGTGCCGGGTGTAAGGTGAGAATGAGAGCGAAAATGAAGAACAGCGAAAGTGTGACTTTGAGTACGATGTCAGTCTTGAACTTTGCTTCCTTTTTTTGCCTCGTCGTGACAAGAAAGAAATCCCACTGGCAGGAACTCGCGGTGTGGGTCGCAACTGGGGCACGTCCCGCCAGGGCTCTTGTGACGGGAGCTCATGACTGTGCGTTTTGTTGTTGTTGTTGTTGCTGCTGTTGTTGTCGGTGCCTCCAGAAGGCAGATTCCTTCGTTCATGTCACTCTCCGTCTGTGCGTCAGAAAGGCACGTCTTTCCATTTTAAACTTCAGGGTCTACTATATCCGTAGTCCTGGACGCTATGCCGTGCTTGTCTTACTCCATTCCCCACCCCAATGCTACTACCACGACACGTCAGGAAAGGCCATTCAGCACACACACGATCACATGCATGCAACCTGAGACTCCAGGAATACTGTTGACGTTCGAGTTTTACTGTGGCGCTCGCCTGGCAGTGTTAACAGCTTCAATCTAGATATGTCAATTACAAAAAAGAGAACAAGGAAATGCGAACCCCAGGAGCCCCCACGTTTCTTTTTCTTTTGGGTTCATGTTCTCATCTCGCCAACAGAATGATCCTTCTCTCATCCGCCCTCTTTGGCAGTTTCAGATGTTGCTGCTTCAAATGAAATTTTAGTTTCGTGGAAGATTAGTTCATCTGTTTTTATCATATCAAATATCAACTGATGAGTCAAAAAAAAAGGTGTCAGTTGTCGACTTAGCTTTCATGGCAGGTTCAAAGTAATGATTAAATGCTCTCTAAGAGGTGTGAGGTGTGTGTGTGTGTGTGTGTGCGCTGTAGCCATGTGTTGGTGAGATCTTATCCTCTGCAGTCAGTGTAGCATGCGACACTTTGCTGCGTCACTCGGTTGTTAACTTGATTAAATTCTTTCCAGCTGAAAGATCAGGTTGTCCAGTTTGCATTTCAACATCGAACAAAGTGATCACGTTCATGTTTACATGTCCCAGAACCCATTCAGTTCACTCAACTGGATCAATCCCATCATGCTTTGTGACATGCACTTGATCCCACAGAAACCCGCCACAGTGTTGAGGATGGATTTGTTAGCTCCACACTGTTAGCATCTCATGAACTTGTTTAACCAAATCGCGTTTTGATAAACGTTGAGACTATTTCATAATCTTTGAATGTATTAAGGAGCAACGTTATGTCCAGCTGTGCTTTACCGCTGCAATTTTTGTAAAAAGTCCATGTGTGAAGCACCACCTGCTCAATTCATGTCATGAGCACACACACACACAAAGGTCAGCATAGCAAAAACCGATCTGATGTTCTGATCACAAACAGGGTTTCACCTTCTTCGTTGGTCCGACCATAAGAGCAGTGTGTTCAGTTGGTTGGATTGATCCAGTCTAATCTAAGATGTAAATGTTTACATGAGGCGATTTTAATCGTATCAGTGTTTTGTCGGGTTTCTTATGGTTCATGTCACTGCGACTAAAGTTTAAACTTGGCTGAAATAATTTGAAAAATGTAAACAATCTCTACAAACATGCAGTTGACTGTCGTTTCATCATTTTTCGAAGTGTATTTGTAAAGTGATTTGCTCAAAACAAATTTTGAAGTGACTAATTACAACTTCAAAAAAATCCCCTGAAAATACTGAGTTTTTCTTTACTTTCGTTGTACTTTTCCTTGAGCTGATACATATCAGCATTCATTTCTCAAGTCGGTTGCTGTCAAGACGTGAGATACTTTATCTGCCATCCATCCACTTCTGCAGTAAGCAGATTTGGGATTTGACTGCGGCGTCCCTGGACAGGTTTTTTTTGCATGACGCAGCAGCAGCATGCAGCCTCCAGAAGCAAAAGCATGCATGCTAATGTCCTAGCTGAGCTGTTGAGGCAGGTTTAATATGTTGCCGGTAATGGCAGAGCAAGACGGAGACGAGGCTCTTTGCAATCACATAAATAAGATCAAATCTAAATGTGTTCCTTGAATTTGCGACCCACATGCAGAGCTCGGCAGGCCTCGGCAGAGTGGATTTGGCCAACACAGCTCCTCCCACTCCGTTGAACTTGGTGGGAGCAGAACAGTGCCTCCCTTTTCTAGAAAAGAAGTTTTATACACCCAAGGCAAAGCTATGTCTTTCTGTTTTATTCACTCAGAATAAAGCAGAGAGAGTAATTGTGAAATGAAGGGGTTTTTCTACACCAGGGATCCGAAAACCACCAGGATCACTTGGTACCGGGCTGCAAAGAGGGAATAAAAAGTTTTATTTTCAAAGTGTATATTTAACTTTCCATTACTCTGCTCTGGGTTTTATTTTGTAAAATGCTTCACTTCAGTCAGTGTGTCTTTCCTTCACTTTACTCCGTCTTCTTTTCCCCCCCCCCATCATCGCTAAGCCCTTGTTAGGGCATTTTTATACACCTTCCTGCCGGGAAAAATAGTGTTGTTTAAAACCGGTTGTTTGAGGAGCACTGCTTTACAAGACTCTTTCCTGTGTCAAGATTAAACATGGATTTCTTTTTTTGATAGTGTTACTGTACTGTAGGCCTTTGCAGCAGGGTTTGTTGGTGACAATAATAATAATGATAATAATAATAATGAATCTAGGTAGACGAAGCGGTGTTACGCCTGGCGTCTCCGGTTGTTGCAGTCATCTGACACTACAGTGCTGCAGCTGATCCTTGCAGATAAGTTCTTTGTGCTCCAGACGGCAGGATGTCACTGCAGACAGGAAATATTCCAGCTCTAACCACTCATTTCCAGCAACAAGATACCCCAAAGTAGTTTGGAACTGCATGGGTGTGTTCTGTTTCTTTTTTCTTGAACACGTCTTGCGTAATGAGACTACTCCCCAGTTGTGACCGTAGTTGAGTGTAAATGTCTCAAAAGTATCCAGAAGAGGTAACATGTGGGCTGCATCTTCACACACAAGCTGAGGAGTATCGATGTTGTCTTCCTCCGTAGAGTTATGAATCACGCCGATAGCATAAAGAAATGTGGTTCCCCGTATTAATATTGAAGAAGGATTTCTCCGACTAGGTATATCGCTGTGGGGGTAGTAATAAAATACATATTCTCAGTGACTTGTCATTTGGCAAGCCCGCTGTTATTCTTTCTGAAGCACCCGCTCTCTCCATTAAGATAATAATTTGAGCATTATGCTGCCATCAGACGATTGCTCAAGAGCCGAGACACATTTACCCTACATTACTTTACAAACGTCTTCTCAATGCATTGTTTAGACTGGAACGGCTGCAGCTGCACCTCTAATAGTTCAGCGAATGCAATGTGCAGTTCATCAGAGATGCACTTAAATAAAGGAATCAGAGTTAAACACACTTTGCCTGACACACTTTTGCAAAGGCAGCGTTATTCATCACGAAGGTATTCCGCCTGGATTTATTATGTTTGGAAAAGTTGGATATGAACTGTGTGTGTAAGTTGTCTAAAGCGTGAAGGTCAGCTGAGCTCCCAGCAGAGTTCAGAGTTACTAACTCACCTCTTCCTGACTTCACTGGAACACTTTTGTTTGTGCTCAAAGCAGATCTTTCCTTTGAAACTTAGAAAATCTCTTTCCTTGTCTGCTACAGGTTATGAAAAGACAGAGGACACATCAGAAAAGACATCCTTGGCTGACCAAGAAGATGCCCGACTGATATACCTCAACCAGCCGCAGTTCACAAAGTTCTGCAGCAACCGAGTCAGGTAAGGAAGTCTCGTTTACTGAGCGTCATACATGATGGGAAGCGAACTGATGGCAGGATGCAAGTACGGCTCTGAGTGGAACAGGAAGATCAAAGCAGCATGTTTAAAGCCTCTGACAGGCCGCCAGTCACCGGACCAACACAGGCAGACAGTCACGCAAAAGGGTTTTCCTCTATTGACTCATTTCCTTTGTGAAATAAACGAAAATTTATTTAATTTAACTAGTCAATTTAACTAATTGACTGGTCTAAAAAAAAGAAGGAAAAAGCTAAAAAATTATTCAATATTGTAGGTATTGTAAACATTGTTTTCAATGTATATTCTGCACATTGAGATCCATTCGAAGCCTCGAATTCAAGGGTGTCAAACATTTTAATTCTGAAGCTACATTCAGCCCAGTTTAACCTGGAGTGAGCTGGATGGGTAAAATAGTGCCCCAATCTTTAAAGTTTTTCTTTGTTGTGTTGCAGTGTGTGCATGATGAAAATGTCTGTACTGTATTTTTTGCAAAACCAAACAATTACGACCAAAAATTACTTCAATCTCAGCAGAGTCAATTTTAATGATATGTTGTGGTGCAAATTACAGCAAAATGCTAAAAACATGTCTCCTACTGTTATGTTATGTAACAAATTATGCAAAATGTTGCCTTGAAAAATACAGTGAATGAACATGTGTGCCAGCATGCATCAGTATGCACCCCTAACCACAATGATCAAATAATATTCTCTGTGAAATCAACAGAAAAGGCGTCCTGCCTTCTGCACGCTGTTGACCTCTGCTATTTCCCATCCAGTGTTTCCAGTGGCAGAGTGACCTTTCCTGTGCAGTTTGAATGGAATGTTATCTCAGCTGCCAGAACTTTGATCCCAAGTCATACTCAATGGCAGTGGCAGACCGTGCATTTCACACTAAGGCCTTCAGAACAGATCCACCTGAATCAATCCACCTCTCAATAACTATTTTGTCTACAAAAAAGAAATCTTATTATGCAGATATGCACATAAAGAGGTGTTGCACAGCAGATAGATACTTGTGCAGCCAGAATAAATGCCTTTGCTGAAGTGCACAAGTCTCCTACTACATCTGTGCACATACAATGAGCATCAACAACTTAATACAACAGCAATATTATTTAGGAAAAGAGGAACATTTTACTCACCAAAATCCCGATTATTTGAAAACAAAATACATCCTCCTTTCATTCCTCAAAAAGAGTTCAACTGCTCTGTCATATAGATTATCCGTGCGTTTCAGTTCCATAAAGCCAGGGCTGAAAGTCCAGCCTGCCCTGTGGGATTTCTGGCGTAAGTTTTATTTCACTTCAGGTCATCTTCTTCTTTGGAATAATTGCGGGTGGCGACCAACAATTTAGGTGCATACCGCCACTTATTGTATCTCTTGGTGAATGTAAATCAGAAGGCCTGGATATGCTGTTGTTAGTGTACGCTAGCTAGAAGGCGCTGAGTCCCCAACTCGAAATCTGATTGGTTGAAGCAACTGTCTGATTGGTTGAAGCAACTGTCTGTTTGACGCTTTACTTTACTTTACTGCGCCATCAGGAACGGACAGTGAAGGCCTCGGGCAGATTTCTTTGACCCTAGCAACAGATGATGCCTGAAATCTGATTGGTTAAATGATTTAATATGAAAAAACATGTCTGGAAGCAGCGCAACCACGGGAAAACTATGAAAGGAACTGGAACATACCGTTTGGAATCATTTAGTAAGTGTTCATGGACAAAATATAATTTACATCAGTCTGTAATTCAGATACTTTTTAGGCCAGCAGAGAAGGCTTTGCAGGCCCTGACGGCCCACCACTGCTCAATGGAGAGTTTTGCTTTTGGTCTTGATTTTGGCAACTTTCCATGGTTTCTGTTGTCACCCACAACAGAAACCTGCTTCAGCCCTCAGATTCACCAGGAAAAAAAAAACTGTTGAATAAAGTCAAATAACTGTTTGGTAAGATTTTGTCAAAAGCAAAAGCTGTTTCAGATTGGCAATTTGCTGTGAAAAGCATTTGCTAACTAAGAATAATGAAGAGGAAAAAAAAACATAATTTGCAAGGTTTGCACCTTTTATAAAAAAAGACAGCAAAGCAGAAAGTAAATAGACTGATCTTCAATTTAATCTCAAAATCTCATATTCAGCTTTCCTACACTGGCTTCTGGAAAGATGCACCGCGGTGAAACAGTATCCTGTGCCTCTTCAGTGGAGAGAGCTGCCCCAAAGGTGCAGCCGTGACATTAACTTCAGACATACGATATTTGATAAATACCTACAAGATTTGGACCGCTGGGCTCAAGTGCCGGGTTAGTGCGTGTATTCCAAACTGGCTTCTTCATCCTGTAGCTCCTTGTGGAGTCAGAGTGCTGCTTTTAGCATTAAAGGTCAAGATTGTTGGGTCAGGCCGTCCTCTGTCAAGGAATATTACCGTTACCATTGCTGCTGCATGAGCAGCCTGAGATATGAATGTGCTTAAACAGAAACGGAGTAAACAGGAGCAGTAAATGAGGAAAAACTCCATAATTTAAGTTTATAGCACTCATGTGTGTTGCCATGTTTCTTTCATGCTCTGACATAAGGACACTGAAGATCTAAGTAGTATTATTTTACTTACAGGCTTAAGACATAAATTCTTGACTGTGTTGTGGGGAAACAAAACACTTGACGGAGCCGGTCAAAGGTCAAGAGTACACAATGAACAGACCTAAAAATGCTGCCTATCAAATGTCTTGGATGTCGGCCTCAGTGAGGTTATGGAAGGAGCAGGCGGAACTGGACCATGACAGCAACAATAGCTGCACCTGCATGAGCTGCTGGGTTTGACTGTTGGTCGCGTGGTGCTGGAGTTTATTCCGGCTGACGTGACGAGTTACATGCAGGGTAAACCAGCACATCATAGAACAAACACTCCCGTTCTCACTTACAGGCAATTTGCAGTCATCAAACAACCTTAGATGCCTGTGTTTGAACTGTGGGAGGAAACCAGAGGAGAAAACCCACAGTCCAGTTTACCCACAACAGTCTCACCAGGAGTGTGTTTGAAGTGAAGAACAGCTACTGTATTGTTCCAGCGCATACTGTTGGCCGTTTTCTTTCCTTTTGCGTATGTCTGTTCTTGTCCTTGTAGCTTTTTTTTTTTTTTTTTTTATTTCCTGATGTGGCCAAGCCTCTGCCTCGGGGCCTGTAGGTGTGGGCTGCACGCTGCTGTAAAGATATAATTTGTTCAACAGGATTGGTGGCTGTCTCAAAGTGACCTGTGGACACACTTACAGGAGCAGGTCCTGTGACAATTGGTGAATCCAATCTTACAAGCAGATAGAAAATGCAGGCTACACTTGCTTTTTTTTTTTTCCCGTCCCTCTGTCTCCTGATCTCATTTTCCTGCTGCACACTGCTGTACACACCTGTCACCTTGGCTGCACATGCACCCTGATCGTGCTCTTTATGTGTGAGAGTTGATGCGAATTGTTTATTCAGCTGCAGCACTTGCTGTCAGATCTGGCTGTAATGTAAAGGCGATTCATCACGGAGTTGTTGACGGCTTATCCCGTGGCAAACAGGAGTGGCCGCGCAAAAACCTTTTTACTGCTGAGCGTCCATGAAATCCTGACGTCTCGTGTCGAAAGCAAGGAGCGGGTTTGAGACGTCGGACGCACATTGTCCCCACCTACGCACACAAATTACTAGAATTGTCATGGGCAGTGTGTCTTAATTTGCCTCACTGACTCACGCAGCTGCTCATTTCACTGAGTGGTATTTGTATGGATTCCTACTACAACTTCTTGTTGTAAGAGGATGCAATTATCAAACACAACAACAATAAGCCAACATGGAGAAAATGCTGGAGAGAGAAAAAAAGGAAAGGATTACAGATTGTCTCCTGGAGATCAGTGACGAAGCCCATCAGGGCTTTCAGGCTAACCTACATTGCAGCTCCCCAGCCACTATATCTTTACATCTCCAGGGAATAACCGTGGTGATAACTACACATTAGCACTTAGGTGTTTAATACCCAGAGGGCTCGCCCTGTTATGAATGGGAAAGCACTCATGCTGTTGCCTCCAGCCAGGGATGATGTATGGAAATGCATTTAGTGAAAAGCGGCCGATTATCTCCTCTCATAGGATCGAACAGGAGAAGATCACACCTACAGCTGAGTTTAATGAAGCTCTGGATGGTTCGCATGTTCTTCAGGTCAGAAATAATGAGGACGCTGCACGTTATGTGGTGTACAGTCGGCTCTTTGTTCCTCTCTCTCTCATACTGTTGATGCTCTACTTCTTGATATTTGCAAATTCCTTCTTGGTTTATTTGTTGGCCTTTATGGTGGCAGACATTGAGTTTTGGTTTGTGAGGATGGCATGCCTCGATTTGGGGGGAAAAAAAAGAAGTGAGAATATATAATACACTTTATTTTGAAAACAGGTCAATTCATATGTGCTCCCTGGCTCATTCACTCTCTAATAACCATCTTAGTTTTTACAGGTTAACCTGAGATTACAGTTTGTGTACTTGATGGAGAATGGACTAATTAGAGCCTTCCTCTCCTCTCCTGACCCTTTTTTCTGCTGAGGCTCTCCATGGAGCTCCTGAGCGAGGCTGGTATCACATTGTACTGCTGTCAGAACAATGCCAGGCTCTTACTCACCAGCTATCACTCTGTCCCAGATAACTCCACTGTACCGTTCAGCCATGATGACAGAGACTTTTTTTTTTTTTTTTTTTTTTTTTTGTACTCATTTCAAGCCTGGTCCACTTTTCGATAACTTTACATTGTGCTTGAAAATGTACCACCGCGGGAAAAAAAAAAGAAGAAAAAAACCCCCCAGTTGTTCAAACAAGACTTCATTCTAACTGGAGTAAAACATTAGAATAGCTGATGTTAAGCTCCGTATGCTCCGACGCTTTTAAATGAGTTGAAGTCGACAGTCAATATGCTGTTGTATGTGTGTGTGTGTGTGTGTGTGTGTGTGTGAGACAGCTTTTGTGTGCATGTGAGTAAGCAAAGCCTCGCCAGCAGTCTGGCTTACATCATGCCGTGGAGTATATCTTCTTCCAAAGTGGCTGTTCTGACCGGCCCTTTAACGCGGCTGTAAATCAGGCCGGTGGCGGCCCGGCGGTGGGGCCGTTGGGAGCTTCGCCCGTTTCAGCTCGCAGTCCCACCATCAGCGCCGTCGCAGCGCCGGAGGCATAGCTCACGTCTGCCAGGAGGCCTTTATGCCCCCTCTGCCAGCTCCCTTCCCACTCCTGATTATTCTTTATGATCATTAGGTCCACTGGCCTCGGCTGTTCATCAGTCTCACACACACACACACACACACACACACACACACCCTCAGAAAGTGGTTGAGCTGAGGAGCAGGAATGTGGCTTTATTTTTTTTATAATATATAAAGCCTTAACATTCACTCACTCTCCATTTAGGTTGCTTAATGACATTGTCTTTGTTCTTGTGTGTTGTTCCATCGCCATACTCTGTGACTAACCGGTGTTTCT
This sequence comes from Salarias fasciatus, assembly GCF_902148845.1. Lineage (NCBI taxonomy): Eukaryota > Metazoa > Chordata > Actinopteri > Blenniiformes > Blenniidae > Salarias > Salarias fasciatus. The sequence continues at coordinate 21,190,183 of NC_043746.1, read as the reverse complement.
CTCTCTCTTGTCTCCTCTCACTCTGCCTCCACCGTATCTCCTCGCTTTGCCGTCCGCCCCGGCCTTCAGCACAGCCAAATATAACGTCCTCACCTTCCTCCCGCGATTCCTCTACTCACAGTTTAGGAGGGCAGCCAACGCCTTCTTTCTCTTCATTGCACTCTTGCAGGTAAGCACAGCGGCGTTTTGGCCGCGCTATTGAGAAATCACGGCATTAATGTGCAAATGAGTTTGTCATGACCTAGACGTAACTTCCCGAGGTCATGTCTGTAATTTCATATGCACACAGTCACGCGCACACACACACACACACACACACTCAACACAAGACTTTATATATATCCTGATTATGAATAATGCATACAATACTATGTGTGCCTACTTTAAAAGGAAACTAGATTCACCTAGAGGCTCAACACGCTATGTATTACATGACTCGGAGACGCATGAAATATGTATTCCTCTGTCGAGGATGACTGTATTTATTTTTTTTTTTTCCTTTTATAGCACCCATGCCGCCAAACTCCATTACAGGAACCGCATTGTGCTTTGAGTGTGACACAGGACACAAATAACGTGTTATTGAGAGCCACAAGCAGGAAACTAGAGATGAATTTGAAGTCGTCTTGTCGGAGTTGGAGCTCCCGTCACTGTGTTTGTTGTGCTGTTTTGATATGACATAACTAATGTTTTCCCAGTTTGGCAGCATTTCACATGTAAATACCAACATGAATCGCTTTTAAGAGAGTTTTAAATTCCTCAACCTTCAACTCAAAGAAGTTGAAATTGAAATCTCAGGATAGTTTAAATGGAGGAGAAAAAGAAGCCTCCGCCGCACCCAGCTTCTGTCCTCACCTATATTTGTAGTGACAGACTATCCCGCATTAATGAGAGCCGAGGATGGGAAAGGCCTCTCCCTCCACTGACCTTGAAGTTGCTGCTTTGAAACGCAGCCAGTGTGAATCTTCATTACCTGCCCTGTCGATGCTGCGACCTTGAATAAAACATCTATGCATATGAGAGAGACGGGAGATCCATTTCGTTCGAGTTTCCTGGGAGCAGTGCAGCGGTCTCCCGTGGCCCTGGTTTGGCTTTAATTACGCTGCCATTTCAGTGTTAATTTTGAGAGACTCAGCGTGGCCAAATAATGAAGTTGTGTGTGCTGGATGTATCTCAGACTCTACACATTCTATAAGTGAAACTCTGTTTGCCAGGTTTTGAGCTGGTGGTGTGATTCATATTCTGGAGCCAGACAGCCTCAGCTTAGCCTTTGACACTATAAATAACACCAGCAAGGGGGGGAATTGGGAATTTAATTCAGCAGAAGAACATAAACGTGGAGCGCAGCACTTTTTTTTGTTGGCCATTGTTCTCGTTTGCACGCTGTTGCGTCTTTCCAAGAATGGAAGCTGTAACTTTATTGTAAAGAAAACTGCAGGGAACATCTGATCAAACTGTCACATGCTGTGGTTTCCTTTTAGCAAATTCCAGATGTGTCTCCCACGGGTCGCTGGACCACGCTGGTGCCTCTGCTCTTCATCCTCGTGGTGGCCGCTGTCAAAGAGATCATCGAGGACCTGGTAAGACGCACTCAGTGTGGTACTGGTGCGAGATGTTTCTCTCTTTTCTCAGCTATTTTTTTTTAGGAAAAATTTCATAAGATTTGTGGACACAACACTGAGACATGAGCTGAGATATGAAGATAGCCACTATGAAGATAGCCACCTTGTTCCCATCAAAGGAACATTTGCCTCAACATGAGCCATGCTGTCAGTGTGAGTTTGTAAAAACATGCACAATACAGCAGCTTTATGTTGGTTTTATGTTGAGACTGTAGTAATTTTCAGTAGTTATTTGGGTTTGTGAAAATATATAAGTTTAAACTCTGCACCACAGCTACAAAAAGAACTTTAAAATTTTAATTTAATGTTTATTAAAGCAAAGCAGTATTTTCCTGGTCTGGCCCATTCAGGATGAAATGGACCTGTATGTGGCTCCTGAATTAAAATGTGTTTGACCCCCCTGATCGAGATAGTTAATACGTAAATTAGTTAATCAGTGTTCATTTTCTTTTCACTATTTTCAAGGTAGCTGGATGGACAGACAACTCAATTTAAGAGAAAACAAGACATTGCAGACTTTTGATTTTTAATTCTATGGCGTAAACCACATAACCTTTTTTCCAGTTTTCTGATTTGTGTTGAAGAAAATTTTGTGATCATATAATCATCAGGTAAACAGGCGTTGCTCATGATTATTTACCACTTTAAGTCTTTTGATGTAGCACCTTAAAATGACGTTTTCTTACATAATCATTGCAAGTGCAAGACAAAAATCCTTATTTAAAAGAAAATAAGGCCATCAGGATTTATTTAAAGGTTAAATTTGCATTTACAAAATTTCCTTCTGCTCTGTTATTTCCATATAACTGGAAGCTTAAAGGCCAAACGGTTTTGAGCTCGTGTCTCTGTTGATGGAGTCTTCAGTGTTTTACTAAAGCTCCATTTATCCAAGTCTACTGCCCACAGTGCCCTCTACAAATAATCTGAGTTCATGAAAGACTCCAAAAAAAGCACATTTTCGATAATTGTATTTCTTGACAAAGTAGGTCAGAGATCCTTGCTTGAAGTGTAGAAGTGTTGCACCTTCACTAAAATAGCCCCCCCCCCCCCCCCCCCCCCCCCCCCCCCACCGTGCCGGGCTTTTACTGCGCGGCGTGTCCTCCGAGCCCCGAATCAGTGACGATGATGCGACCACAGCAGGATTTCCCCCAACATATAGACGCGGCATCACACGTCGGCGCGCATACACACAGTCTCATTTCAGAGGTCACAGCTGTGCACACTGCACCCGGGGTACTCATCCAGTCAATTAACCTAGATACTGAACGCTCATGTACAATGGCGGTTAGTACACACTAAACACAACAACTGTCGGCCCCCAGGCGAGCCCGAGCTGCTAAAAAGATGCTTCAGCATTTTACTTATACATTAATACTTATTATCTACATATTTTTGACTCTAAATTTCACTTCCGTTAAATTAAAAGCTGCTCGCGAGTAATCCACTGATCCGTCCGAACTTAGTGAGAGAATGTTGCATTGTACTGTATTGCAGGGACCCTGCAATGCGATCCTCCCTGCAGGTCCCAGTGGACGGTTACTCTATACTATTTGCCTCTATCTGGTGCTGAAGGGACCAGCGCAGCACTTTTTCTCTTGGCCTGTTGTAGGGGGGAAAAAAAAAAACATGGGAACAGAGTGGTGATGACTCCGTCTTTATTGCTGAAGGTCACCTGCGCTCACGTCTGTTCCCCGCACTGGGCTGTCCCTCACAAGTTGACCTGACAGGGCAACATCGACCCCTAACTTCATGAATCATGCACTATGGATACACACACATACACACACGCACACACACACACACACACACACACTACAGCACCAGCATTACCTTGTTGCTGGCTGCTTCTGCTGCAGCAGAAATACATATTGGCTGAAAATTTACCTGCAAACACGATAAACTGAAGAAAATTCTGTTTCTTCCCTTGCTGGTTTGAATGTCCTTTACTACAGCTCAGTGTCTTATTAGATTGATGTTTAGCATTCATGATATGAGCCGTTTCTTCAAGGTAAAACTTCAGAGGCTGCTTTTTTCTCCGTTTCTCTCTTTCTGGTTGGAGTCTGTGGAGGCCCAGTACTGCAGTGTTTATGCATAACCTCTCCACTGCACTGTGATTACACACACATCATCTAAATACAGCACCTCTCCCTTTCGCTGCGCCCACTGGGGAAACCAGACGTGAGAGAGGCCGGAACAGCGAATATGAGAAGGATGAGAGGAAGGAGAGGTTGTGAAAGTAACTGTCAGAAATGGCTCTGTAAACAGGGGAGAGTTTTCTAGCACCAGACCTAATAGTGTGGATGAATTAAATTAGCTGACAACTCCTGCACAGGGGACGATCAATGATCTTTGTAAAGGTCTCTTCTAGCAAACTTTTTTTCCCCTTTTTTTACTCTTTTTTCTGGGCATTGTGAAGTCGGTGAAAGGCTGGATCCCTGTGACACGGCCAGCCTATTCATTAGCGCAGCGCAGCATGTTGTGGGGGATATCAAATCAAATTTAACTCCTCTGAAGTCTGGAAAGAAGGATGACTGAGAGGAAAACAGCAGATGTCTCTGAAATAGACTGATCAAACCCAAGATTCACTCCCCGTCTCTCCATGAGCAGGTCGAAGACTTATTTCCTTCCTGAATTTCTCATCTTGAAATTGAGCTGTAAGGAGCCTTAAATGATTCAGTACAGATATCCGATTGGACCTGCCTTCTTTCCGGAGCCCAGCAGACTTCGAAACCCACCGATCATTTATTTACATGAGATGGACGCAGCAACACATCATTACTCAGCGTGATGCCGCTTGACAGACTGTCCCTTGGAATCAGCTGCCCAAGTCACAGTTGACTGCATGACTGTTCAGCCGACACGGCGAGACTTAATGCTGCTGATTTGGACTTTGATGGGGTCACACACACACACTCTCACACACACACACACAGTATACTGGAGTTTGTTTACTTGGTCGGAACGGAAGACGCAGTGTCAGGATGAAGACGCGTAGGCTTGTCGCTCATTATTTGGTTTTTCATGGTCAGCAGCCAGTCAACACGAGACCAGTTGTTTGGAATGTGTTGACCAGTTAATGAAAGGAATAATCAATCAGCGTTACACAGCTGTAACCATCTCTCTTAGCAGCGAGCAGAGGACATTTTTTTCTCTGATATTTTTACCTCTTGCGGCAACAAAAGGTCAGGTTCTGCGCCGGCCTCATCGGTGCATGTTAACCTGTGGAGTCCGTGACGCTTTTTAATGTTAACCCTTGTTTCTGCTTATGTGTGAGTGTATAATAGAATATGTGTGTAAAGTGAATGTTTTTGCTTTTCCAGAAACGTCACAATGCCGACAATGTGGTCAACAAAAAGGAATGTCAAGGTACTGAGAAGCCTCTCCTTTGTGTGGCGTTAGAACATCACGTGTTCAACAACACGTCAGAGCATTTCGTGAAAGCTTCATACGACATGGTTCTAAATTGATTTGGATCAAATAGGGCCGTTTTGATGCAAAACGTTTGACATCTTGAAAGCACGCATAACAACAAGCGCTCATGTTTTGGCATCCTCTCCTGTTCTCTTACTGAGACTTGTCGGCAGTAACAGCACATTATTCACCAGCAGTGAGAATCAGCAGGCAGATGGCTCCGGAGGAGCTTTCTTAGTTGGTTAAATAATCGGTTTCATTTTGTGGAAGCTACAGAGAGGCTAAAGAGTCACGTGTCGCAGATCCAGTGAATGTCTTCTGACAGCTTCTCTTCTTCTCCCCCTCATCACTCTGACTTCCTCTGCCGGTCGCACCGCGACTCCCCGGATCTCCGCTTTCCCCCCTGCGCAGTACTGAGAAATGGTGCCTGGGAGATTGTGCACTGGGAGAAGGTATGTACCCACAATGCATCACCGACTGTCATTTTAACCAGCTCTCACTTTATTCCTCTGGAGCACCAAAAACATATCATTCGTTCCGTGACCTTTCACCGCCTCCCGTGCTGCCATCGTCTGAAGAAAACACACACACGGACACACACACACACAAACACACACATGCACACACACTCTTCCAGTGTCCAGCCTAAACTAATTAATCCAGTGTTTCCATGTGGCCGGTCGTTAGGAGGCTGAGCTGGAGGACTTCCTCTCCTCCCTCATAATGAAACGGCGTTATTATTTAGGCTGCAGCAGTTCGGCTAAAAGCAGAAGGTGTGGAGAGAAATGACCGGCAGTCCAGAAAAAAGGCTATTTAATCAGCGGTAATATTGCTCTTTCACCAGACATTAAGAATTGTTTTTTGTTTTCGTTTTCTTCACGTTGATGCATTTTTTTTTTTAATGCTAAATTACTTGTAGACTCATCGTGCTACAATTTTACCTCCCACATGAATAATTCTGCGAGCATTAAAACTGACTAGAAATGTTTCACATGATGGGTGCATCTGAGATAAATCTGTTACACAGAGAGTTTGTCTTGTTGTGGTGATTCCATCAACTGCAGCTACATGAAAGAGCAACAGAAAAACCTGTTTTCTGTGTTTATCTTGAGAAGAAAACATTTGGTTCCTGCGCAGAATCGATCTCGGCGTGGTGGACGGACGTGGCAGTGCAGCTTTCTGGAGTGTGTGTCCTTTTATACACATAAAAGATCCTCCAGAAAGCAGAGCCTTAAATAATTCAGCCGTTTTATATCTCCATCATGCATATTGTAAAAGCAACTTCTGTCCTAAATTCCTGTTTGGCCTCCTAAGTTTGTTGAAGTTAGTTAATCTCAGAGGCAAACGGAATCAGGCCAGAATATTTCACTTGTGTTTAAAGCAGAAGTGTTGATCATCAGGTGTTTTTTAATGTTTCATTTTTTTGGACAGTTATTACACTAATTAATTCAAACTCACTTGTTTGGTTTTTGTTTTCTTTTTTCTTTTTTTTTTATGTATTTAATCGGTATTTGGTTTATAAAGTTTATTTTCCGTAATGGAAAGACGCTTCCACTTCTGTTGTCAGTGTTTTATCTTTCTCTCCTCACAGGAACTTTGTCAGTCCGTCCTTTGACGTTTCATTTAATGCTGTTTTCTCGGCAGTCCGCAGCAGTAACCAGTTTATTTTCACAGGTTGAGGTGGGCGATATAATTAGAGTAAATGGCAGTGATTTCGTACCAGCGGATGCTGCCATTTTATCATCCAGGTATCGGAGGCCACTCTTCTGCCCAGACTGTGGGGAACTTCTCCCTCTTTTTTTTTTCTTCTTTTTTTCCTTTCCTCCTCTCGCTCTCTCTCAGCTCTCCCTGAAGAAGTGATGGTTGGAGAGTTCGGAAGTCAGATCTATTACTAGTGTATAAATACAACATTTTAATCATTTGCTAATTCAACCATCATTTCTCTGGGTGGGTCTGTGGTAACGTGATTTTTGATTAGATTTGACCGATCATATCAAACATAAACCTACCTACCTCCTTCACCTTTTCTAAAACCATGTGCAGTGGAAGAGAATTTCCTACCAGTGGCAGTTCTGCGCCTTTTCTAAAGGTTTCTGCTTCAAATTTATTCCACGTTTTCCTCCATTGAAATTTTTTCTTTGTTTTTCGGGATGTTTCTTTCCTCAGTGGTTTTGTGAAAAGGTGAACAGACGACCAGGCCATTCCTCTGATCACACAGGACTGATCATTGTGCTCTTCTCATCTCCCTGAAACTGAAACACTTGTCTCTTTTCCCTTATATGTTTGCTGTTTGTCTGTTTGTGTTCGTTTCTTTTTTCCCCCCCTCCCATCTCCATCCTTCCTTTGTTTTGTTTTTTCTTCCCCTCTCATCCTTCCCTCCTGCCCTCCCTGTGCAAACAACTGCCACGCTCCCTCTGTCTCGCCCCCTGCTGGTGTGTGGTTGGTAACATCAGGTGGCTATTGGGGAAGTAGTCAGAGCTGCAAACGGGGATCACCTCCCGGCTGACCTCGTCATTCTGTCGTCCAGGTCAGGAAACCAGCAACGTTACCAACGATACAGCGGTGGGAGAGATAGGGGCTGTGTGGTACCGACCGAGATGGGACATTGTATCTCTCCTCACACGATTGAGAACGGGTTCATTTTTCACACCGAAGGAAATAGGGGCCTGTGATTCTTTTGGAAACAGTCAGATCAGATATTCTAGCACCATGTTTCTTTCTTTCGTTTTGTTCCCCCTGCTTTTCCTCCACGTTGTCTTTTGGCAGCCCTACTTGGCTGTTTGTACAGCAACTTATTAAGTTTGATTTTGTTGTCCCATCTACTTTGTCATTGTAGCGATCTTTAAATGTTTGGCTGAACCTTCTAACACTGCTCAGTGTGACTGTAGTGTTGCACCACAGGAGCTACATGCTCCTCTTTTAAAAATACTTTCCCTTAGATCCCAGTCTATTCTCCATATTCCTGCCTTTGCATGGCGTGTCTGGCACCCTGAATGCATTATAGTTTGCATGCAGTCATACTCCAAGATGAAAAAGGTGGATAAAAAAAAAAACAAACCCCATCTTGGATGTGTAGTATTTGCCATCTGGAGCAGCCTACAAGTAATTCAGAATCCACATCACAACGCAAGACGTTTAAGTATTCACTTCTTGAGATTTCCGCTCATCTCTGTCCCAACAAAACATTCATGTAATACTTACTAGCAGCAGATTCCGAACCTCTCAGTGATTGTGGAAGGGCTTCATTGTCTTGGGTATGAATAATTTACTCCATAAAGAGCAGCTAACCAGCGACCCAGCTCACCTCACCTCCCGGCATGCTGCAGCTCTCTGTCCTCGTGCCCAGAGTCTGTCAGAGCTCAATTGTCTGCTTTGTTTGCTGTGCTTGGTATTCCCGCTCGCCCCGATCGCCCCACTCTTGATGTTTCTCTCTCTCTCCCCTGTCTTCACTATCTGTGCCTCTGCTGTGTATTTAGCTTCACTTGAGAGACAGCTAGGCTCCTGGGGAACACCAAACAAAGATGTTACGTCTGTCTTCTGGACCTTTACTGTACATTAAGTGACTTCATTAAGGCGCTGATGCTGTTTAGAGGCTTTCTTTGGCTTTCGTCAAGCATCTTTGTTCGCTGTTCTCAGCTGTTGTTCTGTTGAATCTCCTTAAATTTACTTGATATTGACAAGTCCTCACTAGGAAATAATTAATCATTTGCTTATTGCTACACAACAGTATGTAAAACAAGTTTAGGTTACAGTATTCTGTAACATGTTATGAGACAGGAGTTCACTGTTGTCATTTTAGTGAACTACTCCAAGTGTCTGTGTCTTCTTGCTCCACAATAGTGAACCACAGGGTATGTGCTACATTGAAACATCACACCTCGACGGAGAAAAACAAACCTTAAATAAGACAGGTGACTTTTTCTTTTTTTTACTTTTTAACATTTTCTTCATGAATTTCAAACCACACAGTGCTGTACCGCTCTAAAACTGCTCTAACATCGTCTGCAAGGGCCTCCAAGTGACGGCAAGACATAAAGGAGATTGACAACCTGATGCGCCTGTCCGGTCGGATGGAGTGCGAAAGCCCCAATCGCCATTTGTACGAGTTTGTTGGAAACATCCGGCTGACTGGACACAGGTGGGCTCAGCCGCAGAGCTCCACTCCTGGCTCCCTGCCCCTCCTACCAACTCAGTAGCCCATTAGCCAGGAGCAGAGCCGGTATCGGAGCATCATGAGGTTTCAGGGAATATTTCATCTTTCTGCTAAATCAATTAAAGGACCTGCTTCAGGATTATTCAATTTCAAACCTGTTTGGAGGCTTTGCCATTGTAAGGAAAACGGATTGTGTCTGTGTGGCTGCTTTTAGGACGTCATGGCTTAATCCAGAGTCGAATGTCAGTAATGACTTTGTATTTTCTTCAGTTTCATCAGTGGGAGTCTAAAGGGTAACCTCCATGTTTGTTAGTTCACAGTTCTTAACCAGTAGAGCCAGTTATATTCCTCAAAATTTCACAGATTGATCTGAAAGAACGTTTTTTTTTTTTTAGTAAAGTGCTGCTGTGAACAGGCCATTCTTTCACAGCGGTTGTTAGTTGTTAATTGTGACATCTTTGACTAACGGCATTGATGCTTGCTGTTGTAGCACAGTGCCACTGGGCCCAGACCAGATCCTGCTGAGAGGAGCGCAGCTGAGAAACACGCAGTGGGTCCATGGCGTGGTGGTCTACACAGGACACGACACAAAGCTCATGCAGGTGAGGCGCCATGTCGAGTATTTATTGTATCGGTTGCCTTGATAGACCACACAACACCGATTTGCATTCCGTTTCACAGAAAGCTGTCTTCTTGTGTTTTGTTTTTATTTCGTCCCAGAATTCCACTCGGCCTCCTCTGAAGCTGTCCAACGTGGAGCGAATCACCAACTTTCAGATCCTGGTGCTGTTTGGCTGCCTGCTGGCCATCTCTCTGGTCTGCTCCATCGGCCAAACCATCTGGAAGTACCAGTACGGCAATGATGCCTGGTACATGGACCTCAACTGTAAGAGTCCCGCCAGCCCCTGCTGCACATCTTATTCCACATATTTTTGTCTCACTTGTCCATATCAGCTTATTTATTTGTCACTTTAAGTTCCTAAATGCTGGTATGTGTTGTGTCAGTTTTTGTTTGGTTTTATTTCTTTTTTTTAAGTTTTACTTTGCGTTGCCTTAGTCAAAGTACGTTTCGCATTACAAGTGAAATATGTGGCAATGTGGGAATCACTGAATTCCCTGTTAAGTGACAGAAGACAGCTGAGACATGCATAAATGTGTTGTGAATGAGTCTGATTGAGAGGAAAAAAAAACAAAACAAAAGAAATGGTTGAATATCACTGCGCTGCTGTACTTTTTGTTCATTTCTAATGTTCTGTTTGATTGTTGTTTTCTTTTGTTTTGTTTTTTTAACAGCTCCAGGTAACAACCATTTAAAAGCCTTGGCCATCCGTGAATGACCCTCCCTTACTAACCCCTTACTGAAGCTCTGCCTTTGCTAAGCAAATGAAGCCCCCTACCCTCGCCCCCTATATGGCTGCCCTACTTTGTATGGGCCCATGCCATGGACAAGCACATACCAGGGATCCAACAATAGGTTTTTCCCCTCCAGCTCTCTTATACCTCCGTCTAGTTATTTTCAGTGCTTGATGCAAACAGTGTTTCACTTTTCCTCCATTTTTTGTATTTATTTTTTTGTGCCACGTTAAACGCTTTGCAGCTCCCAAGCTTCAGACTGTCATTTTTTTTGTCCCCTCATATTTATATGCATATTTATATATATATATATATATATTTCTCTTCTCCAAGAAATGAATAGCAGCATTTACTTTGACTGCAAGGCAGATGAGGTTGTGCTCAGGAAGCTTTTCATCGCAGGAGGCTTATATGTGTTTATTGCTTGAACACAACATGCGATGCAACCCGAGGGGCTCGAGCTGACATTTTCTAAATGCCTCCGCCGCCCTCCATTCTTGTGTGGATCTTTCAAAGGACAGATAGACGGGGAGGGGGGTGGATTTCTAGTTGTTGTTGTTTTTTTTGTTTTTTTTTTTTGATCAAGCATTTTTAAACCATTATTTTTAAAAAAATGAGAGTATTTAGAGTTAGTGAAACAGAGAAAAGACAGCGGCTCAGTTTGGGGGTTTTGATCTGTGGTGATGAAGCTCTGAACCTGGTGTGCAAAGTGATTATCGTGACACTTCAGCCATTACTCTGTACCCTGATAGGCCTGTGAAGGAGAGGTTGTGCCCTGGTCAGTTTAAGCTTGCGTTATGACTTACACTTGTCCTCTTCAAACACTTTATTGGCATTACTTTTTTTTTTTTTTTTTTCAATTTTAAATGTTTTAATCATGGCGACATTACAATCACCTTCTAAAACACCCAATGTCAAAGTGAGGGCAGTGTAAGTTATAAAGCTTCATCTTGAGACTGATTTTACCTTCATGAGGAGTTGTTGAGGCTCTGTCCAGTGCGTATTATTCAACCTGTGACAAAAGAGAGAGGTGGGGAGTCTGTCATGAAACGCCTGATTTATTATCACCACTTTGTTTTTCTAAAAAAAACAAAAAAACAGAGCTCAAACTGTGTGAAGCCACAACACACCACACAGGCTTGTACATACCACAAACGCCTGCACATGAGCTGGATTCTGAATTTGACACTGCACTGGAAGGCAGCCTTATGTTCAAACTGCTAGTTTTGCTCCCATCTTCCACCGTTACTTAGTTTTCGTAGGTCGTCGCGTGTTTTCTGGCCACACCGCTGAGCTCCCGCAGAGTATCTGTGCAAGCGGCTGCTTTCTTGGCTGACATCTTGGTAACCATATATTTGTCACACTTCTGCTTTTAGCATGGTGTTGAAGAAGTGTGAGTTTTTTCCCCCCCTCGCCCTCAATGCCGACATGTCATGTGAAACCCAAGTAAAGTTTACTTAGAAAGATCACACCCTTTATTTTAGAGTCACTTTGGTCACATTATGTATTCAAATAATTATCATATTTCAGTTAAGTAGACACATTCAGTTCAGTCTTGCAGTTGTTTGAGGCGTGCATGTACTGACTTGCCAGGTTCGTTTCTTATTGACTCCACTAGTTTTAACCTCTCATCAAATAACAGACGTCCTGTTTTAACGCATCAGGCTAACTCCTAGAATCGAGCGACACGACTTGATGTATTGATCACGATTTGCAGCCAAACCTCTTTGGTGGCACGATCCGCCCACTCTTTTCCACTTCTTCTTGGTTGAGAATGTGCCGTGGACTGAATCTCCCTCCTTGTTGTCTTGAAAGCATCCGACTTGTCTGTCTTCTCCCCCCCCCCCTCACTCCTGAACAAGTCCTCCCTCCTCCATGTGTCGTTGTAGCAGTAGCTTCCATTCTGCCACTCCCTTCTGTGCCATCCAGTTCTTTTGTTTTTTTTGCAAACCGTTGTGTCATGGGGAAGGGCTGGCCCTCTCAACCGCAAAGCTAACATCAAGGCTTGGGTTGAGGAAGGTAACATTTGCACCTCCTGCAAGCTGAGGAAAGGTAAATCACACCCCTCCTGTCTTCATGTTTGATGTCAGTGGGGCTACATGTCGATCATTTTTTTGCCAATTGGCCGGGGCTTTTGGGAGACCAGCATCATTTTGCATAGTGCTTTGTGGAACTCATTGCCTGGATCATGCTGGATGCCAAGGCTGCTGCTGTGACACTAATGACATTTGAGATACTCCAGTCCCTACTCCCTACTTTGATACTGTTTTTGGGACATTTCAATTGGACTGCTAATCGGTTGAGTTGTAAGAGGATGAGGTTGGGTGGAAGAAATGGTTAATTCCAGCTAATGCACAATATTAGCCCAACGCATTCCCTGAATTGGGATAATGTTGGTCATTGGCTGGAAGTAGCTTTGGGCATTTTCATTTAACTACTGACCTTTTTTTTTTTTTTTTTTTTTTAATTTAGAAGCCAACTCTGATGACTGTTCTGTGTATCACTTCCCTTTGTTCACAACTTGTCCCCTGATAGATGGCGGGGCTGCAAACTTTGGCCTCAACTTTCTTACCTTCATCATCCTGTTCAACAACCTGATACCCATCAGCCTACTGGTCACACTGGAGGTTATCAAGTTCATTCAGGCATTTTTCATCAACTGGGTGAGTCAGAACGACTGTGGACGAATGAAATGACCTTTTCAGGGGACAGTGTTTCTCGGATTTTAATTAATTCGGCTGAAATTTCTATTTAGTGAATGTAGATGAGCGTTTATCAGCTGAAGAGTCAGTTATTTCTCTGAGCTGCTGGGAATGAAACACAGAGGTAATGAAAGAACGCGTTCTGGCTGCTTTGGATGTGATCTCTGTGTTTAATTTGGAGTTTTACTCCCCGTGCCACATGAGCAGTTGGTGTTCAGAGCCGTTTAATAACCACAAAATCATCAAAAACACATTAGCATCTTGATGATTTAGGGAATATTTGTTGTGTTTAGGCACCAATAATTTCATAAAACATTTGCCTATTTAGGGGGGAAGAAATGAAGTAATACGTTCAGTTAGAATACGTGGTTGCTATGGTTACGTATTCTTATGAAAACATTATGTGTTGACTTCTGCTTGTGTGTGAGAGCGCCAAGAACAACCCCATCAGATAACTCGCTGGAGGAGTTCAGTATTTTTTTTTTTCTTTTTCTTCTTCCCTCCAGAGTTATTTGAGGCTTCTTTTCTTCATTAAATTTTTAAGTGAAACCCTCGCAAGTAATTTTTTTAGCAGCATTCAGGGCAGATCTCTGCTGGCATCTCAACCCACAGCTCCTGCTGGATCAGTATTTCCTGACAGGAAAGTGGACTGAAGTGAAGCGTCAGAAGAAAAGATCAATCATTACCTAACAATTGTGCTCTTGTTTATATTAGTCCTTTGAATACCCTTTTTTCCTAAATTGCTGTACAAAACAATTTGTCTTAATGCTCTTCTGCGATTGCTTCAAGGACACGGATATGCTGTACGAGCCGACAAACACTCCTGCCATGGCCCGAACCTCCAATCTGAATGAAGAATTAGGGCAGGTACGCAACGCTGTGTTTGAAAGAGCTCTTATTCTGCAGCCGGTGTTGATCTCTGCCTCTTCTCCCTCTTACAGGTAAAGTACATTTTCTCTGACAAGACGGGAACTCTGACCTGCAATGTAATGCAGTTCAAAAAGTGCACCATCGCCGGAGTGGCCTACGGGTACGTTGTGGTTTTTTTGAAGCCCGTCCCTCTTCCTCTCTCCCTCTCCCTCCCTCCCCTCCTCCCCTCCTCCTCCTCCTCCTCCTCCTCCTCATCCTTCATTAAATGCCGAGTGTGCATCGTTGTACATCTGGCGTTCCTCTCTCCTCCCTCGCCTTCTCATTAGCAGCTGCATCAGTGCTCCTCTCAACATAAACTATAAATAAAAGCCAGAGATGTTTTTTTTTTCTTTTTTTGAAGCAAAGGCGCTTCACCCTCTCCTTTGCAGGCACCTCGTCCTCTGTTTGTCGTGTCTGTGCCACCCGGCTTCACTGATTAGTATTTCCCACAAGTGGTGATCACAAACGTGGAATCTGATACTTATTTCCTCTGCTCCAGCGAAATAAAACTCATCCAGTGTAGCATTTCATTAAATCAGCCGCTAATGTCCCCCCCCCCCCCCCCCCCCCCCTTTCATTTTTGTCCGTCGATAATTAGTCTCAGTCGCGAAAACAAGTGGGGGAGCCCGAGTGTCTTTACAGCACCAAAGCAGGCGTGACAGGACGAGATTAATCCCATTAGTTTTCAATTGAGGACATGATTGATGAAGTGCAGACTGAAGGAAAATACCAGTGTTTTGGTTTTTTTTTTTTTCCTCCATTACTCGCTCTTTCTTCAGCCTCTGAGCTCAGCAACCAACCTCTCAATGAAGCGTAGTTGTGCCGTTCATGTTGCTGACGTGATACCTCCAGACTCAAAAATTGTGTCATTTTTGGTACGTCATGTTCAGTGCTACATACGGTCTTTTCCTTTTTTTTTTTTTTTTTTTTTTTTTTTTAATATTTAACTGGGTCAGTCCAGCCGGACATCAGAGACGAGCGCTCCGCCCTCCTGACTGAAGTCGGGCAGCAGTCTGTCCTCCCTTCAGTCGAGGTGGAGAGGCTTTTCTTTGAATCTCTGAAATGAGGACTCCCTCTTACGCAACCGATAAATATGGATGAGTGTTTCGTAGCATGAGGGTGGAAGACGGGCTTTAATGAGGCAAGGCTGTTTTGATGATGCCTCAAATGTTTTTATTTACTTCTCGCTTTTTTGGTAACAAGAGATGTGCGGGCGTACAAACTGGTAATAGCTGTATTACTAACTGTATTTTCAAGACGTGAATAGGGAATACTTGCTCTTTGTTCTTTATTTGAGCTTTTTCAACTGAATCCTTCACAAAACTACACTTTTCTAACTGTTCATGAGACAGTCAGTGTTTCAGCCCTTTTTAACCCTATTAAAGTCGAGTCTGACAGGATTTGACATGCACACTTCTGATATCCGCAATGCCTTGACACTTTGTGATAAAGGAAATTAAAAAGCTACTTGAAAGAAAAGAAATATAATTACAGTGACTCCCAGGGCTTCCACAGTCCTGCTGTACAGTTAAACCGGGTTCACCACTGTCACACATTTCTAATAAGCACAAACACAGTAATATCGAAACGCTGCCACATAGGCGAAGTTGCCATGGTAACATACTTATAAATGTACGGAAATAAATCCTGAAGCCAGAATTCAATAAAAATTTGTGTGTTTTTGTAGCTGTAATCATAAGTTGGAGAAAGGCCAGCATTATTGAAAATGATTGAAATCATCTGTATTTCTATATAATACATATCTGTGGGGACTGAAGGACCGCAGCAGTTCTTTCTTTACAAGTTCTCACAAAGGTAACACTTCACAGCACAAAGCAGCACTGATGAAATCTCTGAAACCACATAATGGTTTCATAATATGAAACTCTTTGTTCATCTTTGTTGCGTTCACCCAAAAATGAAACACACAGACTTGCTTGAAGCCGACGCACTCTCTCAAACCCAGACCGCCCGCTCCATCAGTCCTCCTCATCCTGGATGCTTTCAGCTCTCGGCTCGCCTTAGGTTAGTCATGAAATATGAATATAAAAGTTCTTCGGCTGTCATTGTCTTATTAAACTTTAAATTCTGCAATTAGCCTACTTGAATGCTTATTTTTAGCCTTTTTTACCCAAGATATAGTCTCCGTCTGCATGAGGAAGGTGTCGTAATGTTGTGCAAACGAAAAGACGAAGTAAATCCAGATTTAAAACATGACACGTCTTCATACTAATGAATAAACAAGCATATGTTTAGCTCTTACTGTGCAGTGTGACTTAATTTGGTGCCCACACACACACACACACACACACACAAACCCCCCGATTTCACCGCCCGCATGTGTTCCTAACCACAAATTAAGTGCTGCTGTAATTAATAAAGCCATCCCCAAGGGTGTAGACATTAATTAATTCCACTGGATTGGAGTCCAACTCTGAGGGAGAGATACGGTTTCGGTTAGAAAGGCTCTCAGAAAGAAGACTTGAGCAAATTTCTGTTTAAAGAAAAAAAAAAAAAGACCAAGAAAATAATAAATGACAAAAGTATGTTTGAAATTTTTTGGAAATTCTGAAAATGTTGTTGTATGCGTCTATTGATGTAATGTTGTCTTCATACTGACAAATAGGTTAATATTATCGACCGTACAAAAGCAAGAGGCTCGGCGTATCAGCCGAACGGAGGCTGAAATCAAATGGAGGGCTGCAACGCTGAGTGGAGCGCACTCCGTCCTCACACTTCCCAGAATCTTGCTCTGATGTCCGTCCGCTCAGAATTGACGCTTCATATGATTTTGATGTCGGAGTGCTCTCTGACCAGATTTAGATTCTTACGATGCTTTTTACTTTGTTATGCTTGTTTGAATCTATTGAAAGATAAGACCTGCTTCTGCTGCCATGATCGATATTTAGCTTTTTCTATTTTTTTCTTTTCTTTTTCCAGCAGGGAAGTCAAACATACAGTGCATTATGAAGTCACTTGTCTGATGAATTGTGAATGTAGAATGACCAATATATGCTTCCTTAATGATTTAGTATACAGTAATCGTCTTTTGTACAGTTGAAAGTTATATTTATTCCAGTCACCATTCAGATTAGTGTGCAAAGCTGGTTAACTTTAGTCCAGCTGTGAGAAAGAAATTTGCTTTGAGTCGAGCCTACAATGCTGCAAAATTGAAAAAAAAAAATCAGGCTTTTCCCACAGTGATCAAACTGTGACATTGTCGCAGCGACAATTAAAGACCTTGCTGTTATCACTGCTTCCAACCTCCTCCCAACACCCGGCTCTGACCTCCTGCCACATTTAACTCCTCTTAAACGATCCCGTACGAACCGCAACCCCGCCGTGTGCACACTCACACACCATGCAAACTGAAGACTCTTGTCAACAAGCTGCTTTTTGTTCTCCACCTTCGCCTCAACAGTCACGTCCCTGAGCCTGAGGAGGGTAGTTTTACAGAGGACGACTGGTAAGATGATGGGTGTGAAATGACCATGATTGTTGTTGTTTTTTTTCCCTCTCTTCTGTGTTTCTTTTGCGCTCTTGGCTTTTTGTGATGTATCAGTGCTGCCTTGCTTCGTGGAACTCGTGACTTTGAGCACAATACCTCAGTGCGTGTGTGTGTGTTTTCTTTTCCCTTGTGCGTTCAGTCCTCCCGGGACGTGTGTGTGACTGTGGCTGTTGTATACCTGTATACCTGTTGATGTGAGCTCCAAACTGTATATATCTGAGGATGACAGAATACTGTGGCTTCCTAACAGACGTGAGCAGGCTTGGCGGAGGAGTGTGTTTCACCGTATGTTGTGTTGAGGCTGAAGTTGTGCAGCTTGGTATGTTCACATGAAATAACTCCGGAGGTCGCAGCTACACTCGTACTCACTCAGTCCTGCTCCCTGAATCCATCTGCTGTAGTTTTGAGACCTGCAGTAACAGCATGGGTGTGTCTCATCTATTTTGCATGGGATTGAGCCTGTTTGTTGATGCCTATTACGCCAAAATGTTGATTCTGGAATCTGCCAGCTTTCTTGAAAGCATGTCTCTGATATTGCTGTTTCTCCTCTGTGGAAAACTGGGTTAGATGCTTTTTTATCCACAACATAGGTTAGAGACACAGCCCGCTGAATGATTGATGAGAGTATTTTGGTGGTGGATGAAATAGAATTACAATCTGAGTGTCATTTAAATTTTGGTTCTTTTTTTTAAAACAAGTGTTATGAATCCCCGGTGAGATCCTCTAAAAGTCTCTGGTGCGAGTTAATTTCCTCGGCCTCGCCGGAGCAGGACGGCATGTTGAGTCACGGGTTTGATCTGGAGCAGATCCCGGGTTATTGACTGAACAGCCAGCACTCTGGTTCCCATAGTGACCGGGCCTCCGTGTGCTGGCAGATAGCCAATAACTGAGCATCCTCCCTACCAAGCCTCGCAATGGCAATCCACACGGAGCGCTCCGCCACTGCTGGAGGTTCAGAGACTCCTCCGTTCTAAATGATTTGGGAGTGTTGGTGGCACTTGAGGTCAGGGGCGTCAAACATATGGAGCCAAAATGAGACGATGTTTCAAAGTGTAAAATGTGAAAGAACAAATTATGTCTCTCCTTTTTATCCACTGTCTCAACAACTAACATTTACTTTGAGTCTGACTACCTATTTCAGAAGCACAGAAAACCAAGAAATTCAGTTGATGCATTATTGTGTTTTCAGCAGGAGTTGTTTCTTTTTTAATGGATGCTGATGCTAAAGTTACTACATTATTGGCAGGTTTTTTTATGACTGGCCATCGTTACAATTTCTGTTCATGCAGTCCACATTAAGTAAGACCAATAGACCAAAAACAAACAAAAAATACAGACCTATAACTGCATATTTAATCAAATCCATACTGTTGTAGTGAATTGATGCAACTAACATCCACACTTCAGGCTGCAGAAATCATGAAACAAGAAGATTTGATTGCACCTTCCTGAAAGCAATTTCAGACCAGTTTGACGCCTTATAGATTATCTATGATGAAGATTTGTGCATGCATTGTTTTTGCAGGATTCCCCCATGTCTTCATGTCTGGTATACATTTACAAATCTGCTGTTTTCAAAATGAGTGTAATGTTTTTTTTTGTTTTTTTTTTTGCAAACTCAGTTCTTGGAGCTATTGGGTTAATGTTGAAGCATTCACACGTCTGAACTGTGTTCCGATTCCTCAGTGAGATATTATCCTAAGCCCTGGAAGTGTGATGAATCTCTTTAACCTCCAACGCATTGATGCAATTTTAGAGAATATTGACACCAGCCCTGCCGTTTAATTGCACAGCTGTCTTCCCTCCCATTAATCCCTTCCCTCCAAACCTCCATTTTCTGTGCGGGAGATGGAAGCTTTACTAGCCAGCTCCCCGGTTGGCTCGCTGGGATCTCAACAGCATATCCTGTGGGACTATAAAGACTTACGGTTGCTAATGGCAGCCTCTGTAACGTTTCTATCAAACCCCAGTGCTGTGGACAAAGCTGCTGTCCGCCTGATCTATTGGTCTCTATTTATCACGGAATCATGAATCGATCGGCGCTGGACAGCCAGTGAGCGGCTGGTGGCTACATACAAAAATCACTGCCCAAAGCCACTCTTAAAGGGATGGGGGAAAAAA
The DNA here is from genome assembly GCF_902148845.1 of Salarias fasciatus. Classification (NCBI taxonomy): domain Eukaryota; kingdom Metazoa; phylum Chordata; class Actinopteri; order Blenniiformes; family Blenniidae; genus Salarias; species Salarias fasciatus. Next base: position 21,170,404 of record NC_043746.1, on the reverse strand, counting down.
AGTCTTTCCTTTTTGCTGTCCAAATTGTGATTTTCTCCAGTAGAACATGGTCTTTTGTTGTCATTGAGAAATACACTTCTTTTCTTGTATTTCTAACGAATTTATGGCGTGCCGTTATTTTGCATCTTGCCAAAAACAAAATGTATTTCTGGTGCAAGTATGAGAGATTATTGTGATTCCAGCCATTTATTAGGCTTTGGTTTGATTAATGGATGAGTACTGCGGTCTCATTTGTCTGCCAGATATTCAGCATGTCTGCTGTCCCTGTGCACACTTCCTAATGCATTGTTTTTTTCTTTTCCTTTTTCCCAAGCAAAGGGGGGCGCATCTATTATTAATGGGAATGACCAAGGAGAATATGATATAAACAGGATTGTGAATAAATGTATGAGCATGGATTCTTTGTGCATCGTGAAATAATAATGATGTCCCGTTTTTGGACATTTCTTTCTCGGAGGAATGATCTGCTTGTGCCAGCTCAGACAGAATCCCGAACAGTCGCACTGTAAATCATATTATTGACGCCCAGGGGAGCCGGCATTTGCATTCTGCCTGCGTTGTGGTTAATACTTCACTCAACAGATGTCAATACTGGGAGCACGCAGCACTCACTATGCTATTACTAGCTTGACATCCGCTCCAGACCGCCACGCTCTTTGCAAGTAGCTTCAGCTAAAAAAAACAAACAAAAAACGTTGAAAACACTTGGTCAGCATTTGATTAGGTACTCCCACACTCAAAGTAATTTCATTTAGAGTTACTCTATTACTAGTGTCGATCAAAGCTCAAATGCATATTTTTCAAAAGTCTGTATTAGGAAATGATCGAGCTGTGATCGGAGCTCCACACAAATGTGATTAAGGAAGTCTGCAGGTACATAAAATTGAGTTTCAAAACGTTTACTAAGCTCTCCTCTGTATCTGCTCAGGACACTTCAGGGCCAAATTGTGACATTTTGAATGCATCGGTCATTGACAAACTGTGGTTGCACCTTTGATTTAATCAAAGTATGCAGGAATTTACAGTAACTGGTGAACACACTGATGACATCTGTGCCAGAAATGGTCACAATGGGTGAATGGAAGCTGGCGAGCGGAGGTTTCAGTGTTTTTCAGCACATCATCTCCGTGTCCGTCTCCTTTCTGATCAGTTGTTTCACTCCAAGCTGTAAAGAGATCAGTAACGGATTAATGTAAATCTTTTTATAGGAATTCATACAAATGAGCCATATTTTAATCTCTTGTTTGGATTGCAAGTCATTTGTTTTACTCGCATCTAATGAATTCAGAATCATATTCTGCTTTCTTTATTTATTTTTTTTTCAATTAAACTTGGCAAATTTGAATTGATTCTAGCTTGTCAGATTGTAGTTTGCCTTCTATGGTATCACTGTTCTTTGGTAATTTGTTTTTTGGAATACGGTTTAAAGTGAAAATCCTTCATGGAGCTGAATTGACTTTGTAACTATAATGGGTATAGTTTGTTTATACATAATATGTGGTAAAACTAAAGCAAATGCTTGTTTCAGTCTTAGATTTGCTACCATGATTTGATTTCGTGTTTAATTTAATGTTCCTTTAAAGCTGGAGTAAAAGCCAATATTCCACGCAGCCTTTGAGGATCTTTAAGTGCACAAAAGTAACGCACAGCTGCTGTCGAGTTTTGTTATCCGACGATACGATCATGATGCAGATAATTTTCTCTTCACTGGTCTCCGCCCCAGTCTCCGGACAGCATGTTTTTACCGGGCTGTCTGCTGTTCGGTGTTGCTGTGAAGAGTGTGTGTGTGTGTGTGTGTGTGTGTGTGTGTGTGTGTGTGTGTGTTAGTGTGTTCTCTTGTTTTGACTTCCGCGTCCCTTCTTTCCAGGCACAGCACACACTCGTCGGACGAGGCTGGATTTAATGACCCGAGCTTACTGGAAAACCTCCAAAGTAATCACGTAAGTACTGCCGCGGATCCCCGCTGTCTGCCTGCAGCAACTGGACTAAATTAAGAAGGTTTCTGAACGTAATTGTGAGCGTCACATTATGTCCATTTTGCCGTTTTGCATACATTGTGTTGGCCTCTGTATTGTGTTTTTCTATTAATGGAAAATCTCCAATTTTGTATGACATTCATCTTTTTTCCCCCCAAGAAACAAGTTTTGACAAATTTAAAGCCACTGTTGTACATTCTCCAGAGGATGTGGTGGAACACCCTACAAAATATATACACACGTCAGCATACGATGCTTCGGTGGTTCGCAAAATCGAGACCGGCTTCATTCATTCACCGATCTGAGACTGTCAGGGGACCGCCAGTGATTGTGGGGTAATACTCTTTTCCAAAACGCAGGCGGTCGAATGTGTTTGTGTTTTGTGGAAAAGAAGCGGCGGCGGCCACCTGTGGTCGCGTTAGAACGTGATGGATTGGCTGTTTGAGTCACTCGGCTGCAGCTCCATGTGGGGGAGGCGGAATGTCACATTTAATTACATACAGTAGCGCCGCCCAGGGAGAGCCGTAATCCCTCTGTGATATTTGCTTTGTTATGACAGCAGAATCTCTCCGCACGTTGAGTCGCTCTCAGATTTGCTTCAGCTTCGTATTGATATCATCTCGCCCACTTTCTAATTATGGTGCAGGAACAACCGCTGTTTTGAAACCACAATCTCATTGCATCTCTGGTGGTGATGCTTGATCATTAATAATCAGACTAATACTCTGTTGATGGTGGTCGTCTCTTAACATCGTAACACTGATGTGAATCCTAGTAATTTCACACACCAACAGCAGCGCGCATTGCCCGAGGACACACGGATGGAGCGAGATGGAGGATCAGACCTGCTCCACCAGCTGAGCCGCAGCTGCCCCTTTGAAATCCTTTAAGTTGCGAGTTGAGGCCTCCATGTATCAATGAGCCTTTGCCACCTGCGACTCTCTGGTTCATCTCTTTTTCTACACTAGTCACTGCATCGTGAAACAACTGCACTTTTGGAGAAGATCTGAATCTGAACTTTGTAATATCCAAAATCTTGATGCTCATATTTTGTGAACGTAGCGGTCAATTGCTAATGAACACGTATATCCTCCACCAACAGGCGCCATGATCAGAAGATGGGTAATAATATTGATTTTACCCATCATACAGAAGTCCTGATATCAGAATAAAGCAACACATTTCATTCAAGTCCCAATTTCCTCACAACATAAACACTCATGACCATCAGGCGCACCTCCTCACTACCCTGATCATTAACCACAGTGTTGCGTGGCTGCTGGCTGTTTGTAGGCGTAATGTTGATACTGTGTTGAAGGGGACGGCGGTCTAGAGAAGAGGGGAATTAATAGTGCCGACAAAAATAAACATCCCCTCCGGCTGCTTTTCATGTTCTCTTGAGTCACTGGACATGTTCTCCGCCTGCAGAGCTGCAGTGGGAGTTTGTTTTGCTCGCACGCCGGGGTTCTCCGTCCCGTTTTTTTTGTCCCCCCCCCCGACCCGACCCGTCCGCTCTTTCCACACTGGCCACGTCCGAAGTGATGAGCGTCTGTCACAGGTTTCCCAGCAGTCAGTGTGGTGTGATCGCTGGCAGTGCGGCCAGCGCAGGATTAACTGTCACATCTAATTGTTGCCGTCAGAGCAAAGTTCGGAGAGCCTGTCGAGGGTCCCACCGCCCTCAGTTGTCTCACACACGAATGTGCCTCTATTACTCTGACAGCTCTCAATGAATCGGAACTCGAGGCAGAAGTATGACGTGATTGTGAGTGTGTGTGTTTTTCTTTCTCAGTTTTTACCTGGTGATCATCCAGGGTGTGCTCTACCTTGGCACATTGGACGCTTAATACCTTGTACAATCAGAAGAAAAACAAAGCTGCCCTAAAAATCCCTTTAAAGCCAGTAATTAACACACAGTGTCCTGTTGTTAAATTTGGGAAAACAGAAGTAATTTATGAGTGCTGGTTGGCTCCTTCGCTTCTTGGCTTCGCACAATGACTGCAGGCTTTTATTTACTTGAGTCTTGTCATCATTAGGCCAGACTGGCCGACTGAAACAGCACGCAGATGCCAAATGGGACGATCGTCTATAAATCTATTCAAAAGTACATTTAACTGTAATTTTAACCAGTGAAAAAACTAGACCTTTTGATAGTCAGTAAAGAAGGGATAATAGTTTAACAACGTGAACTCACTGTCGGTGTAAAAATACACACACACACCCTGACATGTCCTTCAGAGATACCTGTCATCTCAGACCAGATTAGCATGCTGCCCGGATACAGAGAGACTCTCGCAGCCACCTGGACTGTAATTGACTCTGTGTTTTAATTTACCAGAAGCCCTTTGATTCGCTCCTCCTCCCCCTCCATTCATCATTTGCTCCTTTGTTCCCGTCCCGGGTCCTCTCATCACGGCGTCCACCACCGACAGAACAACACAGTCGACGGTACTTTGAGAAAGCACACATTCTGCCTGAGCGGCGGAGTGACAGAGGCTGTTTTCGGTAATCTTTTTATAGCAGGGGTGTTTGTAAGACCTTAACATACTTCAAAAGGCAGATAAAATATCTCTCAGATCTGCTGTGTATTTTCAGAATGACTACAGATTTGCGAGAGCCGTGTTCGCTCAGAATATCTGGCTCGTCTGCCATTGAGCTCATTGTTCGGATCCGCAGCCGGAGCGCCGTTGGTGCCGCCGCTGCATTATTCAGTCCTGTTGTCGAGCTGCGGGCGCTGATATCTCTGCCTCAGCTGTGGTCAGTGACTACAAGCTGGTGGTCCTGGAGCCTCAGACAGAGCCTCAGCATGCCTGTCTGAGTCGACCCCGTGGCAACTTAGTCATACTGTTTCCCTCATTAAAGACAAAAGCCCTCAGAATATAGGTTAGGCTGTGTGTGTGTGTGTGGTGTGTGTGCGCGTGTGTGTTTTTTTCCCTTGACTAAATCAAATTTGTATTGGCCGAAAAAGCAGTGTGTCTGTCAGCTGCTGACAAGTTATGTGGAATCCTTTTGGCTCTTGACCAGCTGTCGTTTGTCTGGCCAAACTTGAGCAGTGAGAGCTGAAGCCAGATTAATTTCAGAGAGTGACACACCTCAGACTGACTGTGGATCAACACGGAGACTTTAATGGCTGCTTAGATACTATTATTCTTACATTTTATGGCCGTAATGAATAATTAGGCTCAAGTGTGATTCTTAGAAAGTGATGTTGTATCCACAATGGACTGGAGTCAATTTTCTGATGTTTTCAGTTAAATTCAATATCATTGTGTGTCTCCATAATGGAGGGAGGAATTCTTCCAAATATGCAAAAAAAAAAAAAAAGGTTTCCAATGCTTTGCCTTCAACAAAATCATCCCTTGTCAGTGGCCAGCCTAAAATCCCCAATAATTCTGTTGGACGTTGCAAGTGATTCCTCAATCAATTATGAATCCCAATACTAAATATACTACATAATGTACAACTACTTAATAATCAGTAATTTTATGTAAATTAAAAAGAAATAACTGGGTATTTCAGATAGCCTACATTATTCTTAAATATCATAATCCTGGGTTTTGATGTTCCACCTTTTCCATTTTCAGTACTTATTATGTTTTGTTTCTGTAATTGATTATCAATAAATGGAAATTATAATGTAGACCATTGTGGACATTCCTGAAGCCATTTTACTGCAATTACGAATATTGTTTTTATTAGTCAAAAGGTTTGAAGGTGTTATTTTTTTTAATACATGTTGTTGCTCGATTGGTGTCGAAATCCTCTATTTTTGAAATAAAAAGCCATTTTGGTTTATCCACAAACAACAATGGATTTTTTTTCTTCAGTAAATGAGAGAACAACCCAAACTGTGAATTTACTGCATTCAAAGTTTCATGTTCAAGTAGGCCGATCGTCGCGTGTTTTCAGTATTTACACTCTGCCCTTGATCGCTCTCCACTTACAGTATCGCCAAGGTCCTTCTGCTTGTTGTGCTTCTGCTCCATGTTTTATTAAAGAACATTAAAAGTCACGGTGCCCTCTCCTCCCGTGTAGCCCACATGCTGTTATCCTGGAGTTCATGACCATGATGGCCATCTGTCACACTGCAGTCCCAGAGCGCATGGATGGAAAATCACCTACCAGCAGCATCTCCAGGTACCTCACACCCTCTGCTAGATTAAAAGCCTCCGGGTAAAATCACGCTGTGCTGGTATTAAACCAGTGGGATGAGTGTTCGCACGTTACAGCCCGGGAACGTTATTATTCTGCCGTGGCTAAATAACTTCAATGATGAAAACTGGTAGAGAAACCACAGAAATGCTGCTTTTTTTTTTTTTTTTTTTTCAAATCCTTAAAAAAGTGTGTGTTTAAAGCTTTCAAGCCTTAAAGTGCGAGTGACCTGCAGGTGTGTAGTTTTTCCTGGTGCTACATTATTAAATTATCTCGTGGCTTTATGATGCAAATCACAATTGCAGTCTCAGAGGTACACAATCCAAAATGACTTCCAACACAATTGTGCACACGAACCTCGCACAATGTTCACACGCACGTGATTCTGCCAGCCAGCGTGTAAATTGAGACCCCAGTGGCACAGCGCGAGCTCTCGTCTGTAGCTGCAGCTAAAAATAGAAGAGACTCGGCTCCTGCAACAGTGTCGGCCTTCCGTGGCGCAAGTGTCAAATTTGCAGAAACGCCGGCTTCTTCTGCTCGTACACGATGCTCAGCGGCTTTTCTTCGTTAGTCCGAACTGCTGCTGCCCCGGCCGAGCGCCGCGGGTCCAACGGCGCGGGTCTGAAAGCGGCGTGATAAACTGCTGGTGCTGCGGCTCTGACTTGACCCGGGTGCAGGTGCTTTGCATGTGCGATCCTCTGTGCCCTTGATACTCCTCTTCGTTGTAGTGTTTAATTTTCTATCTGGTGACCTGTGTAGCCCGAGTACATGAAACGCATCCCCGCAGCCTTCAGGCACCAGCATTTTATGAAAGGCATTTTATATAATCAGAACAGCAGGGGAGGAATGCCAGGAATGGTAATATAAAATCAAATCTCCTGTTTACAGAATGCATGGTGTCTGTCACTTTGATTCTTGGAGCCTCACCCTGATCCCTCAGTCTATCAGTTTCCCCGCTGAATGTAACACACCGAGACAGCTGTCAGTCATACGTTCCCTTCAACAGGATCTGCAACTCTAGAAAATGACCACGTCTCACATTAACAGTAACAAAACCAAGCATAACTTTTTTAAAGCATTGCATTTTAAAATCATGCTTTACATCCATTCGCTAAATAGAAACATGTTTCCATTATTTGTAACTCATGCAAATGGCACACCCTTTATCTGGGTTTTACACATCTAGCCTGTTGAACTTTGCAACCCACGAAAGACTTTGCAAACTCTAACTGCTCTTCGTTAAATGTGAACATTTCTACAGTGTACTCATGATTTTTTACAATAGTTTGAGTCTTTTGCTACTGTTTTCCTCATTGTGTCACCTCACATGGCATTTGACTGTATGTGGGCCCTGAATTGAAACAAAGGGCTGTCTGAGGATATTTTAGTGCTTTAGCCACTATGAAGCACCATTTCTGACTTATCGAGTGTCAGCCATTTGAAATGACAGAAATGGAAAGATGGTTTAATAAATACATACACTCTGGCCTTCATCTGTTGAGAGACGCGGCTTGTTTTGCCCGATTCCTCAGGACACTCATGGTCCTCTGGTGCTCTGGGGTTTGAAGCTGCGTGGGGAATGTCTGAAAAAGAAAGCTAGTTTACTGAACTGTAAAAAAAAAAAAAGCAAAGCTTTTTTTTTTCCGCCCTGCAGCAGCCGCATTCAAGCTGCAGCACAGGTTACCTGGTCGCAGCTTTCAGTCACTGCCCTCACTCTGAAAATGTGTCAAAACAAACCAGGTTTGTGTATCACATGCGGCTCCCATCATAAATGTCAGGTCAGGATTCATTTAAACCGAGAGGCTCTCAGCCGTGTGTTCGGCAGGTTTACTCTCCCCCTAACATTTCTGTGTTTGCTTCACAGACGAGGGCGCACTGGTGAGAGCCGCACGGAACCTCGGCTTCGTGTTTTCAGGTAGAACTCCTGACAGCGTCATTGTGGAAATGGTAAGTTTGTAGATATGAAGGGCTTGAAAGCTGTTCTACTGATAAATGAGCCCATTTAATCTGTCTGATTTACACGATTATGATGTTTATAACCTCAAACAAGACAAAGTTTTAACCAAATTGTAGGATGCCTCACTTTGTGAGCTGAAGGGCTGAACAACTGAAAGGCCATGTTTAGAAAACAGTCCGCACTCTCTCCCTCCAGTTCAAAACTTGACCTTTCTTTAAGCACATTTATTAAATTAATACGGTTGGAGATGCAGCCATGAGTCTGAACATTGGTTAGAGGCTCTCTCGCCTCATCGCAGGAGGAACCTGGGACCTTTCTGTGTTTAGTTTGCATGTTCTGTCCTGCATTGACCGAAATATGTGTTCTTCAGTTCATTTTCAAACACAGCGAGCTGTGTGTGGGACTCTTCATCCATTTTATTTGCCACTGAATTTGCAAAAGTCTATAAATGTGATTATTGATATCAATTCAGATCTTAAAAACTGGACCAGATTTAGAACCTTGTTTAAATGGGTTTGTTTGACTCCCAAGAAGTATCATAAAAAAAAGTAGTTTGAAAATCTACTTTAATAACTCGTAAGTAACTACCAGACAATCCGTGGAGATCACAGGAAATCATTGCATCTCATCCACAATTTGTTCCACATGAATCCTTGAAAAATTGGACACTTTTGCGGTGCATCAGTCTTTTAATAAATTCATCATTAGGCGTTATATATTCATATTCAGGGATTAAGAAGTTCTGGTAGTTTTTGTTCCTTTGCAGTTTGGCCCTCTGCTTCTTCTTGTTTTCAATATTTTGAAGCTAAACAACTGCTGATAGCAACGACATATTCAAGATTAGCTGTGTGCAATGAATTCAGTAATTCATATTTTCCACATTGCACACACACAAAAACTCAAAAACAAAAATTCTAACAAGAAGACCTGCTTTTATTCCCGTGGATCACGACAATAGAAAATTTCACATCTGCCGTGCTGCTATCGTGAGCCGAGGCACCGTGTCCTCTCTAAAGCTCGGGTCAGCCTTCCTGCTGTTTCCTTAATTGGCTAACCTGATGATTGCACTTTAAGAGCCCGAAGAGGAAAGGCCAGAACCATTTCTGTTCTTTTATTTTTTTTCTCTCCCTCCTTCCTGGTCAGAACATCTCGTCTCCTCGACAGCCGTCCAATTTCTTTATCTTCATTAGACCTTTCAAAGCTCTCAGCATCTACTTAATCACTCTGTCTTGTACCTGGCTGTCTCTGCAATTAAGGGAGCTAATTGAATTTTACCTTGTTATTCTGTCCCCATCAGCTCTTTGCAGGCAACTGATAAACACATTTAAAGTGCAATTACAGCTGATTGGAGGAGGGTTGCAGGATTGGCTTGTGCTACGTAACATAACCCCCCCCTTTTCTTCAAAACATTGAGGCTGAGGTGTTTCCTTTGTGGATTGTTAACTTGCGTGTTTCTTTGCTTTAGCTTGGAACGGAAGAAAAGTACGAACTGCTTCATGTGCTGGAGTTCACAAGGTAATTCTTTAATTATAGTCCACGACATTAATGCAACAAATCACTGCCTGCCTGGATCAAGGTTGCATAGAAATAACATTCACTGTTTGATCCTCAAAGAACCTGTTGACGTCTCATTATTCTCACATGATTTGCACCAATTACTGACGTGTCTACCGCCTGATACGTCCCTCACCTTTTGGAGTTCTAATTTT
>NC_043746.1:21147073-21160600 GCF_902148845.1 Salarias fasciatus | reverse complement strand
CCCACTTGTGGGATTGCCTGCACAGGATAAAGGAAGAATGGTAGCCTGAGTTGGCGCTCTGATGAGCTGCGTAATAGGTCTGTCCACCATGCTCTTGCAAAACAGATACACGAATTTCTCGACCGTGCTTTGGTGGATGCCAAATTGTTTTGCGATGACTCTGTACTCTGCGCAGCTCCCCAGCTTGCATGTTCACTGGAATTGGTGGGTCCGTCTATACAAGGATTGAACGTGGATCACTTTTTATGGAGTCCATGAATGTAGATGCCTCTAATGTTTTCAGTTAGACTGGAAAAAAAACGAGCCATGTAAACTGGGCCAGAGGGCCAGACAACCACACGCACTTCAACTTTGTCTGTCCACCACATCTTCTGCTCTTTCTGTGTAAATGGACAGTTTTCAGAAATGAAAATACAAAAATGATGCATTTTCACTTAAAACATTGCGTTATCGAGGTTTTTGAGTCACCGACTAATTTCAAATACATGTTTTTCTCAGGAAACCAGAGAAAACCTCTGCATGGAAAGTTACACAGAAAAATAAGGTAATAATGGATGTTCCAGCTGTAAGTGCTTCAAGATACATAATCACATTTTAACCACTCGATAAGTGAAAAAACGTCCACTGGTGTGGCAAGCTGGCAGGGTTTCGTCACTCTCACCGCTTTGAGTTAAGAAGAAAAAGAAATAATCTCTGTCTTTTTCATTCAGACTGGTTGTACGGGCAATTTACAGCAGCATTGTGATTGATGCTGCATAGAATATCTGTAATTTTACCTGCTTCGATCAATCAGTTTTTCTTTTTAGCTTGTCTTTATTAGCTTTTATGTGCCAGTGTAGTATGTCCACCCCTTGTTTTGTGTGTGTGTTGGTTTCTCGTTGAGTAGCTCCAATGAACAGAGCAAAACTGATTAAAGCCACAAGATACAAACTATTGTTATTAGTATTATGATAGCTCACAAAACAAGAGAAGATACATTTTATTTGAAAACTCAAAAAGTACTGGGAAGCTCTTGTTGTGTTGGGTCTTATGCTGATGCCTTGAATCAAAGAACCATTTTTCCATAACAAAGCCTGTCCGACGTGTGGTGATGTTTCTCCCTTGTGTGATTTTCCTGACTACTGAGACTCACCTTCCAATAAATTCAAGGTTAGTCCAAAACGATGATCTCCGTGTCCTCGAAAGACTCACTGCCATCCACCACTAATGCCTGTTTAATGAACAAAGAGAGCACAAAAAGACAGCCTCACCCTTCTCAGACAAAATTCAGTTTTTTGTTTTGTACTCACTCTTTGTCCTGGCACCTTAAAGCTTTATGTTATTAAGATGAATCTGCTGATTTGTTTGACTTGATACACCCTGCTGCATTGTTTACTACATCTGTTTTTTGAAAATAATATGTTTTTGTTTATGTAAGATTTATAAAATGGAAAATGGAGTATGTTAAAAATGCCCTGTAAATCTAAATCTTTGTTGGGACACAAAAAAAAAAAAAAAAAAAAAAAATGGAACTGCGTTTGGAATCTGTCTCTATTCATCTTTTAAACTTTATTTTGCATTCGCCCATCCCTTCCACAAATTTGACTTGAGCTTTTCAAAAAGGGGTTTCCTCAACTTTTATCTTTCTGCCTGAAGCAATCATTTACGCTGTTTTGTTCAGTGCATGTGTCAATGAACATAAAGGAACAGCTCACAGTGTTTAATTTCTAATTATTCAACAAATGACTGCTCCAAAAATGTCATTGCTGTTGGATTGTTCACTGAGAACAGGCTAAATAGATCAAAGAGTTTTCATTTTTGAAATCAACACATGGCAATGGTGGATAAAAACAAATCTATATGTTGATTTTACAACTCATATGTTCATCAAACAAAAGCATTTTTATCTGACAAAAAAGGCAACATTTAAATGGGAAATGGGAAAAGCATTGTCATCACAACATCTATCAAACACACACTTTTGCGATGTTTAGTTGAGCCGTTTGTCAGTGGCCATAGAAGATGGACGGATGACTCAGACAGCAACTCCAAAGGAACAAAAGGTTAAAGAAAAAGGTTCATCTTCCAGTATACACTATATGTCTCTGAGTGTACCCTTCCTTCAGCTGCAGCATCTCACAGCCCCAAGTCTGAAAAAGCTGCACAGAAAATGAATGAATGTTCTGGGTTTTGCCTTCCTGGCAGGATCCATTTACCTGACATATCATTTTATTTTCATATTCAGAATGAAAAAAGGCTCTTACATGAGTGGAGCAGCACAACTCCAAAACTCACATTTATTTTCACTCAAGAGATGTGGGGGAGTTTTTATTTAAGGAGGATATCCAAAGGGAGAATTGAGTGTTTTATTTATTTTTTTCCTAACTATTGGAATGTAGTCTGAATAAATACCAGCAAGTTGCATCTGAGAGGAAAAGTTTCCTCTGTAATCAATAAGTTAGAGCTGTTTTGAGACAAGTTTTAAAAGTGACAAATACACACAAAAAGGAAACTTTGATCAGACAAAACTGAATTCAGCACTTACTGTAAGAAAAGCTTTTACACACTTTCAAACATCCACACAGAAGTGGATTCTTTTTTTCTACATGCATCAAAACCTGCAGACATTTTTTGTCCTGTAGCAACATCTTCCCTCCCCTGTCTGGAATGCGTTTTGACTTTTTTTTTTACTTCCCACTGAACCAATGATGGATGGATGGAAATTGGCTCAAATTTGAACTTTGCCGATTTCTACCTCACTGACAATTCAGCTCCTCACATCAGGGACCCCACTCGAGGATTCTTTTTCCCCCTTTTTTTTTTCCCCCAAAAAATTTTAATAGGAGGTCTGGCTGCTGTAATGTGTCTAATTGATCCTTCAATTAGAACCAACACTCCAGACGACCGGCTACTAAACCTGCATAAAGATATGACAGAGGGCCTCCGAAGGACTATTGTTAGAGAACACAGCTGGTAGTTATCTGGGACTGGCAAGCTGAGGATCCAGGTATCAAATTACAAACCAGAGCGTCTGGAGAGACCTGATACACATAGCCATTAGTCTAACCTGGTTCAGCACTCCTTAATCTGGTTTTCTGGTTTGTAAAGAAGCCCAGTAACAAGCTCTCATTGCTATCAGGTGTGTTGCAACTGGGAGAGACCGAAAACAAGCAGAACTCTGGGCCTCGAGGACGAGGGATGACCTCCAGTGACCTCCAGACATTATTGTGCAAACAGGGCCTTAATTTATCATTTCAGCTGATCTCATGCTGTTTTTCACAATACATGGCAAAGTTCGGGACTCCATGATACATCTCAACTGGGCAGATGTTAGTGATTTAATGCTGATTTATTATTCAGTCACATCACTTGTAAGAGTTAGAATGTAGACTGTGTTGACACAAATGATTATAAAGAATCACAAAGCTGTTTTGTGGTTACATTACTCTTATAAATAGCTTGTCAGAAAAGGTTAATTGCATCTCTAGTGCATGGTGGGTATTCAATAGGCTCTGTGAATTTAAATCACAGTTTGTCTTCTTAGTTCATAAACGCTCACAGAGATTCTTCTGTTTTCAGCCCCCCGAAACAAGGAAATGGAGCTGAAACTGCTTCTGACAAACAGGGATTGAAGTTGATGAGTTCACAGGAAAAGGAAAGAAACCCTTACATCCATGAGCATATGACAAAGAATTTAATATTCATATATGGGCATACCAATAACATTATGTAAAACAGATGCAGATAATGTTCATTTAAATGGTTCTGTGGTTTATTTCGCTACATCTCAAACAATTAGGCTATAGTAGAAAAGTTAATGTTTCCTTCATTCAATTCAATTACTATGAAACTTTTTGATTATTCCTTCATAATTTTTTCTTAAAACAATCTTTTTTGTTTTTTTGTTTTTTTGAGATTCACACCAGTAAATGTTAATTAAAGGTCTAATACACGATTTTCTCGAAAAGACGAAGCCCCACGTCTGTCACTCACTTTTTGAACAACGCGCATGCGCCAGACCATCGCCCGGCTCTCCTGCTTCTCCCAGGAAACGCGGAAGCGTACGAGCGCGATCTCCTCTTCTCCGGCGTGCACGGCTCTGTTTACAGTTTCTGCGATCCGCCTCGCTCATAAATAAAGCTTTTTTTTTCCGAAACAGTTACAGTTTCATTATGTCAGACTCGCCATCGGTAAGTACGAGCTCAGAAGCTCACCGGCTACATAAACACTCTGAATGCGCATGCGCAAAAGGGAGAAGCTGATTGGGCGCAAGCACGTAGAACCGCCTTACGAAAGCAGCTCGTCAGAATGATTGACAAACAGACCCACCAATTATTTAGGTGATCCACCCGGAAATCAAAATGTTGTATTACACCTTTAAACTTCGTTATTATAGTCTAATCTGCATTCAAGGCAAAAATAAAAGCATGAATGTTATAAAGTTTTATGACTTTTGTAAAAAATAAGACCTTGTTTCCAATCTGCACATTTTAGCACATAAACACAGAGAAGTGTTTGAAGAGGTCAAAGTATAAAACAGGAGCCAGACAGTCGTTACTACAGGCAATTTCAGTCGGTGATACTGACTCTGAGACACGCAGACTGATCACAGTTTTTCTGCTCTTCGCTATATACACTAAACAATCAAAAACATGTGCAATAAAGGAGACAGCAATTCCGTTTCTCATCAAGAGAAACGATGAGGCAACTCAGTGTCGGGATAAAAATTGAGACATGTTCGCTCTTCAATTACCTGGAAAACCAACAAGAATCCATTTACCAAAACATCTCACTGGAATGTCCCATTATGCTCCCATCAAAACTGTAGACTAGAGGACACAGACACACACACTTGGGATCTATTTGGTCTCCGATTGCAAGTAAACTAGTATTTGTAAGGCAAGACAAAGAGAACATGAAACGCATTGCTGGAAGTTTCAACAGCTTTTATAAAATACTGATGCATTAAATTGTAATCTGAATATTCTGTAGCAGAATTTGCAGTGTTTTCTCTGTTTTAAAATGATAAAATGCCATTCCAAATATTAGCATGTCAATTAATATAGTGATAATGTTTCTCATTCTACAATAAAGATTTCAGTTTATTGCCAGGAGAAGGTTCACGACTGAAGGGACGAAAACACTCAGACTGTCAAATCCACAATGTGTCAGAACTTCTGTTACAAGAAATAATCTGAGAAGTTTGACTATGAGCTGAATTAAGTGTCCTCTCTTCAGACAGCTCTGGGACGATGGATCAACGGATCAACTTATGCAGTTTCACTGTTAAAGTCTTGTGTTTCTCCACAGTGAGCTCGTATGAATCACACTGTGAAAAGTGAAAGCAGCACATCAGCCCTTCAGAAGTTTCCACCCTCCACAGGTGAAATCACAACACGTTCATTCATGGCGTCACTCTGAGTCCCGAAATCAAAAACCTCTGAGACACATCAACTAGTTTCACGAGTAAAATCTTGATTGATCACAGTGAGAGCAAACAAAACGCTGCTGAAAGGTTCGCTGTGCGCCAGCTTAGTGAGACTTGTTCACTGGTGGAAGCAGTGTGGAGTGTTTCAGTGTCTGTGAAGCTTCAAACAACACATCAGCTGCTACGTTTCAACACTGGCTTCAAGGAACAATAGGAAGTGATTGATCCTCAGCAATTTCTTGCTGGCGGTTGCATGACAGTGAAAGCTCCGGCTGTCCGTCTCTGGCTCCTCTTCCTAATTAACTTCACAAGCCATACTTTAAAATTTGAAAGGCCTTTTGACAACAGCAATAACAGCCGGCGTGCCATGAATCCTGAGTGTGTGTTACATCAATACACACTGCGTCATCACGTCTCAGCCCTTATCGGGGCTGGACTCTTCAGTCAGTATGGTCTGCAAACAGAGATGAAGAAGCTGACTTTACAACTGGATTCAAATATCTGAATCTGAAAAAGGAGCTTCTTATATTCTTATTTCTTCAAGTTCTGTTTCTCCTCTTTAGCTAGTAGTGGTTTCCAAAAAATACACTGAAACAAACACATTTTCCTTGGTTTTGAACTGATGAACTTGACTCTTACAATGCTGGAATATGAAGAGCTTTATAAACTGTGAAGCAATGGTTTGATGATCTGCAGCAAAGAGCTGATTTATTAAAGCTAATACGTGTATAAAAACAGGCATTATGTCTGACAGACACCTAAATAAAACACATTATCGATAATCCGTTCTCAGTCTTCGCTTCATGCTTTCAGGCTTGCTTTCTTTCATGCTCTTTAATTGGAGAAAATCTTCAACAATTAATATTTTACATTTTTCTCTGTGGCTTTGCTGTTCATTCAATATGAAATAAATTTTTCTGCAAAGACTGGATGTAAACTTCTCTGGCTTTAGAGTTACTGTCTACTCACAAAACTTCTATAGCGGCTGCTAGCGTCTGAAAATCTAAAGACAGATATGTTGAAGTTAGTGGTTTACATGTGGAAGTACGGAGAAGGAAACAATCCAAAATGTTTGGGTTGATAAAGTTCAGATGCAGAGATCTGACCCAGACTTTAAGAGTCGATGGCCTTTCTCTTTTAACTCAGTGAACTTAAAACCAAAGGGAGGAATCGCAGTTTGTTTTGACTCTTCCATCACTGCCAAACCTTGAACCTGGCAAGACGTCAGGTAACCAAAACCACGTACTGTAAACAAATTACTTTAAGGGTCCGTGTGAGTGATGTTTACAGGCCCCTGGTTGTTTGTAATGAAACAATTTTCATCCATAAATATACAACAAACTAAACTTTTCCACTGTGGATCGATGTGTTTTTACACTGAATCCTAAAATGGTCGATGAACAAAAACAAATGCCTCGTATTGAGGAGTCTGTGGTTTTTATTTGCCTTATTTGTCCTCATATTCAATTTGGAAAAAATGCCTGGCATCTGAACTTGACATCAAATCCCATCCGCCTTTCATTCAATTCATCAGACAAATGTTTTGATTCTTAATGGCTTCGCTTCCGTCGGTTAAAGAGTTTGATCCTTTAAATATCAGGTTTCCACCCTGCTCCCTCTGATCACTGAGCTCAGCTCTCCAGTTTAAAGTAAAATCTAAAACTGAAAATGTTTCTTGTTTTGTTTCGTTTTTTTCCTTTAATTTTATTTCGGCTGCACCACACGTCCACTTGTGTCTGATTTTTTTTAAATGCACTGAACTGTGTCCTTCATACGTAAAACAAGCCTTTAATGATATAACTGTAACTTGAAAGAGACACAATTACAAAAAACACATTTTCAACATTTGTATAAAACTAAACCTACACAAACCTCAGATGAACGATCTGATTCAACATCAATGCAAAAGGAAATCTGTTAAAGTGCAGAAGAAGCACTGAACCAGGACTTGGGGAGATTTGATCACAACAGGTTAGTTTTTTTTTTTTCTCCACACCTGCTGAAGCTGAAACAAACACCACAAGAAACAATACTCTGACACATCCTCTATGAACATTTTATTTCATTATTATCATAGAGGTAGTCAAGTCACCTCTTTGGAAAACCTTGGAAAGTCTTAAAGAAGAAGACACAATATGCATTCATTCTGCAACAACTTTTAAACATCTCTACTTTTAGGAACAGATCCAAACTATTTATGATTTTACTGCTTTTGACAGTAAAATGATCAAAAATTGCTGAAATAAAAATCCAAAATGGTGACAAGAGGTTTCAGTTTTGACTGAAAGCTCCTTCAGAAAATGTTTAAGAAAAGCTGAACTCCTCTCTTCAGTTTCTCATTCACCGAAATACTAGAATGAAGTCAAATGCCGAATGACGATGACTGAACATGCACATCAGAGTGTGACGTCAGGAGCCAAAACTGCCTCAGAGAGTGTTTTTATTTGATCTGAGTAATTATTGTGAGCATTCAAACCTGAATATTCACCGATATGATTCTCATTATTAGACCATGTACGTCGGTGTGACGGTGCTGCTGCTGCAGAGAATAACAGAGATCGTGATTCGATCGCGCTGACGTGTTCATTTATAATGATGAGAAACAACCACCAGCCTGTGAACTCGCCTGAAGGAGTTTTTAATTCTAGTTAATGCAGTAAAGTCTCCTCATGAGAGTATACAAGCATCAAAGCAGAAATCCTGGAAGCAAGATATTTAGCTACAGCTGCTAAAGTCAGAGGAACCACTAAGAATAACAGATGAAAGAAGGAGAGAAGTCATGATTTAGTTGCCATTAAATCAATAATTTGAATGAGCTACAACAGTGATCTAATGGTTAGCGTTTGTCATTTAAAGGGTGGTTCTGTATGGAGTTTTCATGCACTACATCTCTATTACTATTTCACTAAACTTATGTTGACTGGAGGAGGAGCAGTGAATTAATCCTGACTTATCTCATGTCAGCAGGGACCTCCAGTCAGCTGTGTATACACAGCCCTAAAGAAACATTACCTGGTCTTTTTAGGCTCTCTTGTTGTGTCTGTGTGTCTTCTGACAATGTTTTCAAGCAAAAATGTTCTTGTGTAAACGGGCCCACAAGGCCGATATGTAAATATTCTCCAGTTGACGGTGTGTTGGCCTGAACTGCCATTAGGAACGGCGATTGTAATAACAGATAGATGAGGGAATAGTCGTGAAAAATTACTTCAAAGTTCCAAAGCTGTCCTCAATTCAACATTTCACTGTGAATTAGTGGTGAAGCCTGAGTCAGCCATATGCTGACTGTCAAGCGATTCACTGTCTCTTCTTATGAACACACATTTTGGATGAAAGAGTGATCAACTGCAGTTGACAGAATAAGCACTCGAAAAGCGTTTTGTTCTTCACTGCTTATAAAATTGGAGACATCACTTTTTTTTCTACATACCATGATAAAAAAAAAGAAAAGAGATGACTTCCCACACGCTGTCAGCTCTGACTTAAATTTTTATGTTTTTTAATTAAGTGACAGCCTGCAGGTCTTCAGCTCTTTGTTTCACAAAAAGTTCCATCACCTCCGTTTTTACAAGGTTCAGCGTTTTTCCTTCTACCTAAGAGCATTTCATTGTTTCTGTCGTGAAGTGAGTGATTATCATCATCCCCTCAGTACCTGAGTGCTTTCCTTCTTTTGAAACGAGTTGAGTTTGCTGAATTCAGTTAAAAGCATACAGCTTCCCTCCTGTATTAAAATACATTTCTTTGGGACCCTGTCATCTCACAGTAACTCACTTCCAGGTGGATAAACAACAAGAAATCGATGCTGAAATCTTGCAATATGTCAACACCTCTTTTTCTTACTTTGGGTTTTTTCCTAAAGAAGTGATTGAACACTGGGTAACATGGACGGCGAATGAGCGGCTGTATTCTGTCCTCGAGGCAGAGCAGCTGGCCGCGCCCGCCGTGTATCGATCCCCAGAGACGCTCTCCTGACAGCCAGATCATTTACTGTCAACTTTAAGTTTCACTTCACAGCTTTATTGATTGCATAAATGCTCATCCAGTGTTCTTGCTGCCCTAAGCGCTGCTCATGGTTTAACAGTGTTTTTGCTACACACACACACACACACACACACACACACACACACAAGTAGAAACACACACAACTCGGTTCCCAAGAATCAATCAACAATTGAAAAATCTCAGTTGTACTTGTGCATCTTGAGACTTAAAAAGTCTTAGTTTTTTCAAAGAAAATTTCTTTAAAAAATACAAAACCATCCGGGTTAAAACAGCAGTTTTGTTAAAATTTACAAGTTTTAAAGAAATATACAGTTTAGATGTCTGTATGTGAATATATATCTCATACTGTATTAAACCAGACAACTCACAATGACCAATTCCTTTAAAAAGTTATATTTCCAATTGAATACACATAAAAATGAAAATATAGGCAGGAAAATAAAAATATCAGACTGATGCGGAAAAGCAAAGAGGCTGAAATCTTCCTTCAACCATTTGTTCTTCATTTCTGTTTTCAGTCAAACAGAATAATTTATTCTTCAATCCCACAGAGAGAATTGTTTCTCTTTTGACCTATATGGCACAAAAATATCACAATATGTCATGTTTTTAGGATCTTCAGTCGCTTCTCTTACAAATGAATACTGATAATTACAGTGTATACGCTGAAAAAATAAATCAGCCAAGATTTGAAAGCTTCAACTCATCATTCTCCTGATAATTAATGTAATTTGGATCATTTTCCAATTACTTAGCCAGACAAGGAGGGGCCGGAGCGCTTGGCAGCACCAGCAGGCACACGACAGACGATCTGATGGATTATCACCCTCGGAATGAAATGCTCTGCACCGCTGAACAAAACACAGAACCAACACGCTGAAACCACAACTCTGAAATGAAATATGGCAGTAATCATGTTTGTATTTGATTAGCACACTTAACCAGAATTAATTGTTGTAGTTTTTGAAATATGATTTTTTTTTTTTGGGATGAATTAAGTCCTTCTCATTTGTTCTGCTTCCGTGTGTTGTTCTGAGAATCCGGGTTTATTTCTTACAAATTCATGAGGCTGTACAGTTTATATAATAGGAATATATTTTTTATTCTTAATATTCCAAGACCCAAACAAGTGTCTTCTTTTAAAAGAAGGCAGAAGTGGGTTCAACAGGTCGGAAGGCAGACTGAATAATCAGTATTATCCAAAAAAATGGAAACGCCAGGCTTAAAACCTGAGAGACACCAAGCAAAGAACACAATATGACACGATAAAACAAACAAAAAAAGACTGTGATAAGACCAGATACTATCAATATTCCAACATGAAAATCGATTCACAGACAAAAAGCTTTGGTATTAGACTGCACATCACTGCTGAGAAAATTGCAGCCACAAAAAAACACATTTTTCTGTGGTGTGACCACAAACCATAAGTCAACATCTGACACACACAATGCATTTTGTATATTTTATACTGCAACAGTCAACACATGACAAACTCCCTGTTATCCTTCAGCGGCCGTTACCAGACTTGACTTACTGTCAGACCTGTGGGCTATGAAAAAAAACAACAAAAAAAAAAAAAAACCCAATGAGACTCCATTTCTTCTCAGTTTGATGTCTGTTATTAATTTTTCCCTGCCTCCTCAAACCTCAACAATTGCAGTGTGGCTGCAAAATGGACGCTGTGAGTGAAAATCCATTTAACATGTTGGGCGAAAAATGAAATGACTGTGTGCAGATGAAAGAATAATGGCTCATTGTCAGGATGTCTGATGGATCACGAAAGAAAGTGAAGCAAGGACAGAATGTCGCCTCAGATTGAGGTCACATGTGGAATTATGGGTAGTCTTTGTTTCACAGCTCCAGACATGTCTTGAAGGATTTATTCTTTGTCAATCGGGTGTTGAAGCTACCTGTGTTCACGTTGTATTTCTCTAACGTGCATGTGATCTGCATGTGTAGGATGAGCAGCAGAACTGAGCACGTGGGCTGCAGCCATGAAAAATAAGCTCATTTTTCTGATAATGTTCAAATGATTTTCTCCGCTATTGCTATTCCTGTTTAAATAACATTTCTAGTTTAGACGAAAACAATGCAGTTTTCATGTTGGGCCACTGGTGGGCGCTCTTTGTTTTTTGTGAGGGAGCCACACTTTACATTCTGGAGGCTGCAATTGTTGCAATTCTTGATCTACTTGTGCATGACAACAGTACAGTGGAGCCACTGAAAATGCAACATTTCGAAAATGCTCCGACCTTCTCCATGGAAACGGACCCAAAATGCATCTGTTTGAAAACACTACTGTCTCCACGTATAACTTTGACTTTAACGGGAAAAAGCAGCTTTTCTGAAATGCTGCTACTGCACACGGGCACTATGTCCTGGCAAATAGGTCTTTCCATG
This sequence comes from Salarias fasciatus, assembly GCF_902148845.1. NCBI lineage: Eukaryota > Metazoa > Chordata > Actinopteri > Blenniiformes > Blenniidae > Salarias > Salarias fasciatus. Next base: position 21,148,791 of record NC_043746.1, on the reverse strand, counting down.
CACTAGACGGATTCATTCTTCATGAGCGTAGTGTTTGCTTTTCACTCTTTATTTTATCAGTAATTCTTTTAAATTGTACATTTCCTATCATCCAGATCACATGTGAGAAAGTTTGTTTAAAAAAAAAAAACAAAGGAAATAAGTTTAAAGGAGGTTTGAGGCATACATACCCGCTGGTTTTATAGCTTAAAAAAACAGCACCCACTCGTGGCCTGACATGGAAACTACATCAATTTCAGCAATTCTTCTGTCTGAGCGAAAAAGGACATGATTGTCAAAACTGTATCATCAAACTGAAACATAAAGAGGGGCCTTGATATTCTCACATTTGCAAACAGAAGAACAACTGATGATCAGATTAGTGTCAAAAGGCTTTGAAGGAGGAGTATAACGCACTTTAAATAGAAGCAAAGTTCATTCTCAGTCTAAGAGGAAATCACAGGTGAACTCAAGAAATGGAAATTCAAAGATGAGGAAGGGGAGTGAACAGATTCAGGGGTACCACCAGCGAGTTTGGGCCCCATGAAAAGAAAAGATAGTGCCACAGTCCCACGAAAAGCCCTGACTGGAGTCTTTCTGGGCCCCTATTAATGATGGGCCCCTAGAATCCTTCCCCTTTCCCCCCCCTTTTCAGCGCCCCTGGTTACAACAGATTAATTCATGGCAACAAAAGTAGAAACATAACCTGAATAATGTAGAGAAGTCTCGAATTAGAATTGACACAAACATAACTTCAGTCAAGTAAACTTTAAAGTCTGAAACAACAGCATTATTAGGAAGTCCAGTCTTCTTTTAGTTATATATTCGCTCTTTTCATAGAAACACCACTGCTCTCATCTGTTAGATAAAGTAATTGTTCATTCATGAGTCACTGGTTGATTTTGTTACCATTTCCAGAAGAGAAACTCATAGAGCCGTCAAACTGGAAGCTGCCCACTGGGAAATTGTTAGGAATCTTTGTACTTTTTACTTGTTCAAAAAATTAGGGTGCATTTTATTTTTGTTGTGTTTGTGCTGATCTGTTTTCTGGAAAACAGTGTGGTTACTAAGGTCCCATTTACACAACACTGTTTCAAGTAAAGACACATTGTTTTTGCATTTCTTGTTTCAACGGCGCTCTGAAGAAACTCTGGAAGCCGATATCGTTCTTACTGTTCATCCACTTGTGAATGCACAGAGGAAAACACTTTGCTACCACCATATCAGCGCAGCAGCGCAGGTGCGCTATACAAGCATTTCCAAAAAGTTACGTTTTCCCCATTTACACAGAGATGGAGGCAAACTGTTTTCAAAAGGTTCCACTTTTGAAGCCATTTTCAAAAGGTTGCGTTTTCCGATGGCTGTCGTGTAAAACAACAAGCATAACGCAACAAAAGTTTTCTGTTTCATTTGAAAACACTGTCATGTAAATGGTTCCTGATTCATTTGATTAGATTTATGCCATAAACTGGGAAACTGGACTTCCTAACTGCTCAGTAAGATGTATGAATGCAGCTCAATCAAAAATGTAACCCATAAGCTTATTTATTTTTTTAAATTTCACTCATTAAAGGTGCTGTAGGCAGGATTACCTTTGCAAGATGGCGATTTGACCAATCCGAGATGGCGATTTGAAACCCGGAGTCGTGCCCACCTCGGGGTGCCGAGCGGGGCCGGCAGTGTCACGGCCGCCTGCGCTGGCGGGTTGATTCACCTGTGACCTTTTCATGGCGGGCCTG